>NC_066524.1:15581660-15664160 GCF_024679095.1 Eriocheir sinensis
CTCTCTCTCTCTCTCTCTCTCTCTTAGGCTACACTGTACCCTCTATCTCTCCTTTATTCTTTACTATATTCACTCTTTTCTTTATTCCTTTCCCTCTACTTTTATCTTTACTAGGCTATTCATCTTCCTCTCCCTCTTCTCTTAACTGCACCACTTATTCTTCTTTACTCATTTCCCTCCCTTTTCCTCTTTACTAGGTTACACTTACATCAATATTCCTGCCATTCAAGCTTGCATCATTTAGTTTCTTCCACGTATGTTCGTTCTATCGTATCGAAGAGCTTATTACAGCCTGATCCAACACACTTCCGTCTATGATTATTACTGCATCTCTATTCTTACATACTCTTTTAATGGCAGTTCCTATAGCACCCTTTCGTCTATAGATTTATTAGTTCGTCTCTATTCTTGAACACTTTCTTTTAATGGCAGTTCCTATAGCACCCTTTCGTCTATAGATTTATTAGTTCGTCTCTATTCTTGAACACTTTCCTTTAATGGCAGTTCCTATAGCACCCTTTCGTCTATAGATTTATTAGTTCGTCTCTATTCTTGAACACTTTCTTTTAATGGCAGTTCCTATAGCACCCTTTCGTCTATAGATTTATTAGTTCGTCTCTATTCTTGAACACTTTCCTTTAATGGCGGTTCCTATAGCACCCTTTCGTCTATAGATTTATTAGTTCGTCTCTATTCTTGAACACTTTCCTTTAATGGCGGTTCCTATAACACCCTTACGTCGTTATATTTATTAGTTCGTCTCTATTCTTGCACACTCTCAGTTGATGGCATTTCCTTCGAGGCTCGCTAAAGATAGACATTCATTCACTTATCATTTTTCTTCAGCAAACAACCTTCCTGCCAATGCACATAAGCTTCCTAATGTGAGGGTTTTGCCATGGTTGATTTTGCTCCCTTCATCTTCTCAAACTTAGTAACTCATTTTTTTTCTTTGTTTTTCTTCAATATCTTCCTTACTTAATCTTCTTGGCAACACATAAACCACCTAATGACATAATGTAAGGGCTTTGGTATAGCTGATTTTGTTCGCTTCCTCGTCTCAAACTTAGCAACTTATTTTTTTCCTTTGTATTTTTTTCTAACGTCCTTACTTAATCTTCTTGCCAACACATAAACCATCTAATGACATAATGTAAGGGTTTTGGTATAGTTGATTTTGTTCCTTTCATCCTTTCACACTTGGCAACTTTTTTTTTTCCTTTGTTTTTTTTCTAGCTCTTCCTTACTTAATCTTCTTGCTAAAACATAAACCATCTAATGACATAATGTAAGGGTTTTGGTATAGTTAGTTTTGTTCAATCCTCCTTTCACACTTGGCAACTTTTTTTTTCCTTTGGGTTTTTTTCTAGCTCTTCCTTACTTAATCTTCTTGCCAAAACATAAACCATCTAATGACATAATGTAAGGGTTTTGGTATAGTTGGTTTTGTTCCCTTCCTCGAATCTCAGAGCATTTAACTTTTTTCCTTCTTTTTTTCTTCTGATTCTTCTTTAGTTAACAATCTTCTTGCATAAATTACCTAATGACATAATGTAAGGGTTTTGGTATACTTGATTTTGTTCCCTTCATCAAATCTCTGAGCATTTTACTTTTTTTACTTTTTTTGTTTTCATTCTTCTTTAGTTAACAATCTTCCTGCCAACACAAACTACCTAATAGCCTAATGTAAGGGTTTAGATAGTTAATTTTCATCCCTTCATCGTCACGTGCACACTTAGCAACATACTTTACATTCCTTATTTTTTGTTCCCATCCTTCTTTAGTTAATCTTCTTGCCAACACACAAACTACCTAATGACCTAACGAAAGGGTTTTTATATACACAACTTAGCTTCCTCCGTAGAGTCTCTGTGAGCAATATACCTACTTGTTTTCCCTTCTCTTCTTTGATATAAACATTTTTTATTGCCATTTCTTATATTAAAATGTTTTCTTCTTCCATTTAATAGCTTTTTATGGCTCATTTGGGTGTTTTGAGGTGACAGTTTATAAGATTTATATACAATTCTCTCTCTCTCTCTCTCTCTCTCTCTCTCTCTCTCTCTCTCTCACACACACACACACACACATATAAACATAAACAACCACTTTTCAACCTCTTTTTTCCTCCATATGACTTCTTCTCGTCCTCTTCCTCGCCCTTCCAGTAACCTTCCGTCCTTCACAAACTCGAAAAACCATCCACAAACTATTCAAAACACCACACAAACAATTTAAAGGGTATAAACGTTAGTTATTTTTCTTTACTCCTCTTCCTCCTCCTCCTCCTTCGCCACCGCCGCCGCCGCCCCCAAAACATAAACAAACCAGCATTCGAGTCTGCATCAATTTTCCGCCGTAGCTCAAAGAAGGAGGTGAGAGGAAAGGGAGGCAAGGAAAGGGAGGTTAAGGTGAGGAGAAAAAAAAAAAAGAGCGTGTGTCAGATACAAAATTAGATGCCGAGAGTGAGTAGGAGGAGAACATGGAGATGGAGGAGGAGGAGGAGGGATGGAGGGAGAGTGAGAAGGGGCAAGGGCAGGTGAGGTAAAGGTGAGGGAGGAGAGAGAGAGAGAGAGAGAGAGAGAGAGAGAGAGAGAGAGAGAGAGAGAGAGAGAGAGAGAGAGAGAGAGAGAGACATCCAGGCGAAATTTGGGCAATAGCCAACGCCCTTACCCTCCCTTACCCCCATTCTTACCCTCCCTTCCTCCCTAACCCCCCCCCCTTCCTCCCTCTCGTTCCCTCCCTCCCTCCCTCCAAACTCCCTTACCTCCATCCCTTCCCCCATTCCCTTACCCTCCCTCCCTCCACCTCCCTCTCTCTTACCTACCATTTCTCATCCCCTCTCTTCCTTCTTACCCTCCCTCCCTCCCTCTCTCACCTCACCTTCCTCCCTCCCTTCAAACTCCCTTACCTCCCTCCCTTCCCCCCATTCCCTTACCCTCCCTCTCTCTTACCTCCCATTCCTCGTCCCCTTTCTTCCTTCTTACCCTCCTTTCCTCTCCTCTCTCCCTCCCTCGCTCACCTGCTGTCACTGATCAACTTTTTGCCAATAGAGTTCCAAAAATAGACGCAGCAAATTCTCCCAGACCCGGAAAAGATGATAAATTGCGCGCGGGTGACGAGTGGAACATTGAAGCTTCGCCCACACGCCCCGGACAAACACGGAACTGATTCGAACGATGACGCTTGGCGAAGAGTGGCGGGAGGTACGAAGGAATCGGAACTTTTATGAGAAGGATTAGATGTGAAACGGAAGAGTGTGAGGTTAGAGGATTGATAAGGCTTTGCAAATAATAAATGATGAGAGAAAGTGGACTTGGGAGCTAGAAAGACAGGTATACACACACATTTGATGCTAGAATTTGAATTTATGAGAACTATACGACTTGTCTTGCGATGTGAAACGGAAGAGTGTGAGGCTAGACGTTTGATAAGGCTGTAAAAATAATAAATGATGAGAGAATGTGGACTTGGGAGTGATAAACAGAGCTAGAAAGACGCACACATTTGATGCTAGAATTTGAACTTTTATGAGAAGGATTAGACTTGTGTTGCGATGTGAAACGAAAGAGTGTGAAATTAAACGTTTGATAAGGCTGTACAAAAAATAAATAATGAGAGAATATGGACTTGGAGTGATAAACAGAGCTAGAAAGACAGGTATACACACACATTTGATGCTAGAATTTGAACTTTTATGAGGAGGATTAGACTTGTGTTGCGATGTGAAACGGAAGAGTGTGAGGTTAGAGGATTGATAAGGCTTTGCAAATAATAAATGATGAGAGAATGTGGACTTGGAGTAATAAACAGAGCTAGAAAGACAGGTATACACACACATTTGATGCTAGAATTTGAATTTATGAGAACTATACGACTTGTGTTGCGAAGAAAAACGAAAGAATGTGAACTTGAAAGATTGAAAGAACTTCGTATACTGCAGATAATGAGATAATGTGGCATGGATAAATATAGACAGATAGATGTGAGAGCTTAAAAGATCGACAAGGCTTCACAAACGATAGATAGTGAGATAATGTGAACTTAGATAGATAGATAGATAGGTGGGTAGATACAAACACACATACATAACCACTTAATGCTATAAATAACTAGTAGCGAGGTCAGAGCCATTAAGGAGCCACTTATAAGAAGAGAAAACGTAGAGTCAAGTTATCAGTGGGAACCTTGCGCTAACCAGTCATTTGAAAGCCTTATTAGGGAAAAGGCAGAGGACGGCCGCGAAATCTATAGACGTAAAAAATAGAGGAGAAAGTCAGTCGGGGAGGATATGAGAAGTCGCCGTGATAACCTAGACATAAGTGGAGTATTTACGTGTGTGTGTGTAGATAGATAGATAGATAGATAGATAGAGAGAGAGAGAGAGAGAGAGAGAGAGAGAGAGAGAGAGAGAGAGAGAGAGAGAGAGAGAGAGAGAGAGAGAGAGAGAGAGAGAGAGAGAGACAAAAGGGCTCATCCAATCAGTGTTTTTATCAATCTTTCTTTCTTCCCTAACAAACTTTTTTCACCTGTTTTACCTGTCCCTCAAGAGAAAATTTTAATATTTGTCGATGAAAATAAAGAGTTCACATCCAAAACAACAACAACAACAAAAAAAAGAGAAAGTAAGAGATGACTGATTGTGACAGGTCTTCATAATAACTTACGTACTTAGAAAGATAATGCTCGTGTTTTTTTTGTTTTTTTTAAGACTGGTTTAGAAAGTGACTGAATCTGAAAAAGTAGGCTAAAGATTTGAATGGACGCAATGTAAAAATGAAGACGGCGACCTTTACGAAAACCTGAGTAAGATTGATGAATATAAATGGAAATACGACAGCGATTTCAAAGGTTTCTTATAAGCGCAAATAGTTAGAAAAGAATTTGATAGGTTACACTAAAAAAAAAAATATATATATATATATATATATATATATATATATATATATATATATATATCTCTCTCTCTGCAGCATTTTTCTTTCTTTAATCAAAATCCCCAATCATTCTTTAATCAAAATCCCCAATCTTTTAATCAAAATCCCCAATCTTTTAATCAAAATCCCCAATCTTTCTTTAATCAAAATCCCCAATCTTTCTTTGATCAAAATCCCCAATCTTTTAATCAAAATCCCCAATCTTTTAATCAAAATCCCCAATCTTTCTTTAATCAAAATCCCCAGTCTTTCTTAAATCAAAATCCCCAATCTCTCTCTTCTACATTCTTCTTTCTACATTACATTCTTCTTCTCTGAGTATCTTTAATTATAATCATCAATGACTTGCTTCTTCTCTGTAGTATCTTTCTTTAAACTCAAATCACCAAAATCACCAACCACTCCCTCTCTCCCCGCCCAGACCGCGACAGAACGCCAAGATGGTGGGCACCAAAACAACCAAGACGGTATCGGTGGAGAAGCGCGGGGCCTTCAGCGACGACCCGTTCTTCAGGGATTCCTTGGACGAGTGGGACAAGGCCATGAAGAGCGTGGTGGACCGCTGGCAAGACGGCTCCAAGACCACCACCACTACCACCACCACCACCTCCTCCTCCTCCTCCTCCAAGCCCGAGACCCGCAATGTGTACAGGCAGATCAGGTCCTCCAACGTGACCTCCGATGACTCCCAGGCCGTGTCGTGCACTGAGGAGAACGACAAGTATAAGGTAAGGAAGGAGGTCAGGTATGGAGTGTTGTTTTAATTGCGTGTGACCTTATTTGTGCTTATCTTCGTCGCTTTTGAGAACTGGTAGGCTATATAATACTTTTTTTTCTTTTTTTCGTTTCATATCACTGTCAAGAAAGGTGAGATTGAACCGTCACTTTTTGTTTTTTTTATCTTTTTTATTTTTATTTTTCTCTTTCTCTCCATGTCAAGTAATGTGAGAATGAACTCCTATTTTTTTTTCGTTTCTCTCCTCGTTTTTTATCTCTCTTCTTTTTATTATTTCTTTTTCTCTTTCTGTCCATGTCAAGTAATGTGAGAATGAACTGCATTTTTTTTCCGTTTCTCTCCTCGTTCTTTCATCTCTCTTCTTTTTCTCTTTTTTTTTCTCTTTCTCTCCATATCAAGTAATGTGAGAATGAACTGCTATTTTTTTTCGTTTCTCTCCTCGTTTCTTTATCTCTCTTCTTTTTCTCTTTTTTTTTTCTCTTTCCGTGTCAAGTAATGTGAGAATGAACTGCTATTTTTTTTTCGTTTCTCTCGTTTTTTTTATCTCTTCTTTTTATCTTTATCATCTTTTTCTCTTCCTCTCCCTGCCGAGTAAGATGAGAAAGATCCGCCACTTCTCCGCTTGTCATTTTTTTTCTCTATCCTTTCACGTCAAGAAATCTGAAGGAAATTTAACACTCCTTATGTCCTATTTTCTCTCTCTTCGCGCATATCTAGGTTAGGGGGAACTGTTACTCCTTGTCTTCCTCTCTTTTCCCTTTTTTTTTGTCTACGCCATATAAAGGGAGAAATTTCGTCCTTGCCTTTTCTCTTTCACTCCTTTTATATCCCTTCCTCTCCCTCTCCATTATCTCTATCTATCTATATATCTACATGTCATATAAAGTAAAGGAGAACCATAATTTTTCTCCTATCTCACTCTCTATCTCTCTTTCCGCCAAATTAACGTAAAAGGCTACAATGATTCACTTTCACCACGTCTGCAAGTGTTACTATGGTGTTTCTAAGTCAAATAGCACGCCAGACTTTCCCGGTAAGCGGTAACAACAGTAATTTAATTCTCTATCTCTCTTTCCGCCAAATTAACGTAAACGGCTATAATAATTCACTTTCATCGCGTCTTCAAGTGTTACTATGGTGTTTCTAAGTCAGATAGCACCCCAGACTTCCCCGGTAACAGCAGTGCGATGAACCAGGGTAATTTAATTCATCGTCCTCACCGTTACCTTCTTCCTTGTCACCCGTCTTCAGGTACATCCGCAAATAAGGCAAAAAAAACGTATAATTAAGTGAGAGATGCTACTGACCCACACACCGAACAATGCAATTTGGAAATGATCGTAAAAACCCGCCGAGGAGGAGGAGGTCAAAAGTCTACGGAGGTGATTTGTCTCTTTTCGTTAGTAGTTGCACCCTAGATAAGGTACGGTAGGCTATGTTCTCTTTTTATTTATCTTCTCCCTTCTCTTACTTTCCCTTTATGTAGCCTAATATATGACTCATTAATCTTTATGCTCCAGTTTTTGTACTCTTAAAGGAGGTCACTTAAGTCAAAATGATGTAACGTCTTTTTTTTAATGTATGAAAACAATCGTATGCACCAAAACACAAGTAAAATACCGTTCTCTGCATTCTAAATCAAAGACCTCTAACGTAACACCAAACGGAAAGCGACTAGATTGCTAATGGGTATTTATATGGGTAGTCTTAAGCCTTTTTTGAATGTATGAAAACAATCTACTAGGCTATGTACTGTATGAACCAAAGTAAAATAACGTTCTCTGCATTCTAAATCAAAGTCCTCTAACGTAGCACCAAACGGATAGCGACTAGATTGCTAATGGGTATTTATATGGGTAGTCTTAAGCCTTTTTTGAATGTATGAAAACAATCGACTAGGCTATGTATTGTATGAACCAAAGTAAAATAACGTTCTCTGCATTCTAAATCAAAGACCTCTAACGTAACACCAAACGGATAGCGACTAGATTGCTAACGGGTATTTATATGGGTAGTCTTCATAGCCTAGTCATAGTTTGACAAGGCCTCTAGGCTCTACCAAATGAACGAGAAACACACTCAGGAAAACCTAACTAGGCCTAATCTCTTGTGGCCTTTGGGAATAGGTGTTGTGAGAGCCGAAAGCGTCTTATTAGAATACGGAGTCAAGGTCATCGGAAAGAATAAAGGTAACAAACACTTCTTACCTGTGCCTCCCGTGTAACCGAGTTCCTCTCCTTGCACAGATGATGATCGACGTGAAGGACTACAAGCCCGGCGACATCAACGTGAAGACTGTGGACGACACGGTGGTGGTGGAGGGCAAGATCGAGCAGAAGGAAGGCAACTCCATCAAGACGCAGGTGTTCACGCGCCGCTTCATGCTGCCGCCCTCCGTCAACATGAACGCCGTTAGCTCTGCGCTCTCCCGCGACGGCGTGCTCACCATCAACGCTCCCAAACTGGTGGGTGCTAAAGATTGCTTATTTATCGTGTGCTATGGTTATGTAGTGATTGATATAACTTAACGGTGATAACTCATTTTGATGGTCTGTTGATGTTTTATTTGACTATATCAGTTATTTGTTCATACATATTGATAGCGTAGGTCATTGATATACCTACTTATTACTATTATTACCTTAAGGACGGCCGTCTGAGGTATATCTTCTAATGTTTCCTCTTCCTTTTGTGTGGCTGTAGAAGTAGACGTTACACTAACCCCGAGTGTCTTTATTTTGGCTTGCGCTCCCCCGCCGGACTCACTAATCCATGCCCACTGTTGCTGTGTTTGTCGCTTCCTTGTGTTGACGCTGTGCGGCGCCGCGCCCTTCCTCCCCCCACAGGCCGCCTACGTGACCAGCGGGCAGGCCCCCCGCAACGTGGCCATCACCGGTTCGGCGCCCTCGCCCTCCCGCGACCGCTATTCCGGCCTGGGCTCCATGCCCGCCGCCGGCAAGCCCAGCGTGTCCAACGGCCCCGACAGGCGGTACCTGGCCCACACGCCGCTTGGCGAAGAGGGGCGCAATGTGACCACCACGGTGGTGGGCGACGGCCACTGGTCCTCCTTCAACGACATGGTGGAGAAGTCCCAGCGCGAGATGGAGGACATGATGCGCCGCCACTCCATGCAGAGCACCTCCACCGAGCTGCAGGTGTCGGCGCCCTCCACGGCCCTCTCGCGGCCCCCGGCGGGCGTGTCCACCTCGCGGGACGTGTCTGTGGCCGGCAACAACGTGACGGAGCGTCAAGAGCAGCGTTGGGAGGACAACCCTGCGCCGGGGCTGCACCGCACCAACCGCGTCGTCAACGAGCGGACGGAGCTGAAGGGCGCCGACGGCTCGGTGGTTGGCAACAAGAAGCGCAGCGAGCAGGAGAGCCACGCCGAGGGCTCCCGCGAGGTGGTGATGCCCGACGGCACCAAGAAGACCACCTTCACCAAGAACTACGAGACGCGGAAGGTCTACAGCTACAACAGCAGCGACCCCAAGGCCGTGTGAGCCGCCCCAGGAACACTATTTATTGTGCGTCCTCCGCCGCCCACTCCCGCCGCAGCCTTCCGTCCTCCGCCCGCCGCCTTGCCTCAACTATGGTGCTCGTATATTCTCTCTCTCTCTCTCTCTCTCTCTCTCTGCCTGGCAAACCCTCACACCGGTCTTTTGGATATAATCAGAGCGGGACAAATTAATATTAATCATAAAAACGACTAAATTGTCAATTAACCCAAAAAATTGATTGTATATTATCGAAATTCTATATGATATTTTTATAAAAAAGAAAATATTACCAATACCAATCTATTTCTTGTATACTTTTTCCCCCAAACCGACAAGGATATACTATATAATACCAGATATATGGAAAGACAGATAGAGACAGACAGGAACAGATAAAAACAAATATAAATAAACAGGCCTGAAAGTATCCTTTGAGCCAAATAACACCCATAATATAGCAGGCTTAGGGACAGACAGAGATACAGATACAAAAAGAGACAGCACTGAAAGAACCCTTCAAGCCATACACTCTACTGATGCCTCGGTGCTGTGGGTCATATTCTTAAACATATCGGGGCACTAGCACATATTGGACAAGGCTTTCGTAGGAATTCTGAGGATTTCCAGGAGTTCTGTATCATGAACCTAAAGTAACACATATTGACAAGGCTTTTGTAGGAGTTCTGAGCATTTCCAGGAGTAGCTTTATGACCCTGGTGGTAGCTTGACCCTTCTTCTGTATCATGAACCTAAAGAAACACATATTTGACAAGGCTTTCGTAGGAGCTCAGCATTTCCAGGAGTAGCTCTATGACCCTGGTGGTAGTCTGACCCTTCTTCTGTGCCATGAACCTAAAGAAACACATATTTGACAAGCCTTTCGTAGGAGTTCTGAGCATTTCCAGTAGCAGCTTTATGACCCTGGTGGTAGTCTGACCCTTCTTCTGTACCATGAACCTAAAGAAACACATATTTGACAAGGCTTCCGTAGTAGTTCTGATCATTTTCAGGAGTAGCTTTATGACCCTGGTGGTAGTCTGACCCTTCTTCTGTACCATGAACCTAAAGAAACACATATTTGACAAGGCTTTCGTAGGAGTACTGAGCATTTCCAGGAGTAGCTTTATGACCCTGGCGGTAGTCTGATCCTTCTTCCGTACCATGAACCTGAAGAAACACATATTTGACAAGGCTTTCGTAGGAGTTCTGAGCATTTCCAGGAGTAGCTTTATGACCCTGGTGGTAGTCTGACCCTTCTTCTGTACCATGGACCTAAAATAACACCCATAAGAACTCGACTGATCCCCTGTTTGGCCTTGAGAAATACTTGATGTGAGAACTGAAAGCGTCTATTGAATACCGACCTATTAGCTGTTGGGTCATGGTTAATCTTCCTAGCCTGTAATGATATGAGAATATTCTTTTAAATAACACTATAACCATTCCTCAACCCTCATTCTATCCCAAGTTAGTAGTGTATGCATTCACTTACACTAAACAGTAAGCCCTCAACATACTAGACTACAAAAGGATGGACAAAGAACACAACGGATATCTGTAAAAAAAATCATGCAAGTTTTATTTCACTTCACGTCTGCAGTCACTTGTTCCGAACGTCCCTACGGCTCTCCCAGGACACAGGCGGGAGAGGGTGAGTGTGAGAGTGTGAGTGTAAGAGAAGCAGCGAGTGGCAGGTGGTAAAGCGTTGTTCTAAAAGTGATGAATACAGCAACATAATGACGCTAACCTCGGAATATTGGTAAGGGAAAAGATGTATGTGTGTGTGTATGTGTATGTATGAGGCAGTCCTTCATGTTGTGTGTGTATGTGTGTGTGTTCTACTGATTGTAAGGAATAATATACACAAGTTTGCATCCTCAGACACACACACAATACCTGCACACAGTTCCCACACATCGTTAATCACTATTGACGTAACTACTAAAAATCTAACTTACGGTACATCTAATTTGGTTTGTATGTCCATTGCTCACTGACACACACACACACACACACACACACACACACACACACACACACACATATGCACACACAAGCTCCATAGTAACAATGATAACACAATATAAAGTGACGAGGTGATATGACAACATATAAGGAAAAGGAGATGGAGAGAAAAGGGAGAGAACACTACAGCAATTCATTCATGTTCTTCTTTTTAACATTTAATAGAAAAAAATGGAAGTGAGTCATACAAGAATAAGTAAAGATGGAAAGCCACAATTTTATGAAGCTGCGTGAGGGATTTGTGACGAAAGAGGGAGAGAACACTACAGCAATTCATTCATGTTCTTCTTTTTTACATTTAATAGAAAAAAATGAAAGTGAGTCATACAAGAATAAGTAAAGCCACAATTTTACGAAGCCGCGTGAGGGATTTGTGACGAGTGAGAGTTCCTGTGGTAATACGTGACAGACAGAATGTGGCTCGCAAACGGAAAAAATATATCAACTATTTTGCAATGATAATAATATAGACCCAGTGACAGCCACCTTTGACAGACAGAATGTGGCTCGCAAATGGAAAAAATATATCATCAACTATTTTGCAATGATAATAATATAGACCCAGTGACAGCCACCTTTGACAGACAGAATGTGGCTTGCAAATGGAAAAAATATATCATCAACTATTTTGTAATGATAATAATAAAGACCCAGTGACAGCCACCTTTGACGTCCACTGGCATATAAAAAAAGAACGACACAGTGAGCAGTGAAACCTCAAACTCCATAGGAATAAAAGTATAATATATCGGTAATTAAATAAATAATCTCACTAGCTATTAAAATCAGAATTGTGTTGCTCATGAGGTAAATCTTCAATAAAATCTTACACCACTAACTTAATTAAATCTTTCTTCCCTTATACAAAAAATCAAAGTGTGAATGCGATATAATAAACCAATAAAAGTATAATATATCGATAATTAAATTAATAATCTCACTGGCTATTAAAATCAGAACTGTGTTGCTCATGAGGTAAATCTTAAATAAAGTCTTATACCACTAAATTAAATCTTGCTTTCCTTATGCAAAAAATCAATGTGCGGATGCAGTATAATTTCCAAGTGCTATTTCTAAACACAAGATATGCGTTTCTGATTGCATTCTATGAGGTAGATTTCCCTACAAGCCTGAATCATGTAGTAATTTTAATTCATGTACAGATCATATTTTTTTTTTTTTTTTTTACTATCTCTCGGCCACTCCTCTAACTCTTTTTAGGAGCAGTGAGTAGCGGGCTTTTTTTTCATATTTGTTTCCTTTTCTTATGCCCTTGAACTGACTCCTCTGCTGTAAAAAAAAATAATAATAATATAAAAAACAACAACACTTTACCTTATATAAATGAAAAGCAAACAAAAACATTCTTCCATAAAATCTAAAACACAATATACTATGTTTTTCTTACTTCACCTAATCTGTACTTTACTATACGAATAAAAGATGTAAGCAAAAATATTCTTCCGTAAAATCTAAAACACAATACTACGTTTTTCTTACTTCACCTAATCTGTACTTTAGTATAGGAATAAAAGATGTAAGCAAAAATATTCTACCATAAACAAAATCCCCAAACACACGAGACAACACTACGAGAACATTACAAAACAAACACTCGTAAACACACCACAAAACGTACCCACAACACATCTCCTTCACAACATCCTCTACGGGGCTTGAGGCTTCACTGCAGAACATGACAAATTGTGCTAACCCTTAACTCTCTATTTACACGAGCTACCCCACATCACGGCAGCCCAGTGACCCATCGGCCGCCCTTTATCACAACAATGTAAATGATGATAGAAACGTACCCAAGAATGATGATATAAATGTCCACAAAATGAACAGTAGTAGTAGAAGTAGTGGCAGCAGAGTAGAGGTAGTGATAGTAATTCTAGTGGCAGAAGTAGTAGAATTAGAAGTACGTAGTAGTATTCTTTTTATAGTAGTGGTAGTAGTATTAGTAGAATTAGAAGTAAAATGCGCAGATACCATATATGATAGAAGTAGGAGTACCAGTCATAGTAGTAGTAGTAGTAGTAGTAGTAGTAGTATTTGATGGAGTGACACAGAACTTAAAAAAAACAGAATAATGATATCTTTACCACTTAAGGGAAGCCAACTCTGCATATTACTGGCTCGTCTCGGGGGGCAGGAAGTGTGTGTGGGTGGATAAAAGGCATGAAAAAAAAGGAGAGGCTGTCATATATATATTATCAGTAGTAGTTATGTATATAAAAATCCCTTAGTCTAGCCTACTTTTGCTTTGTTCCAGTTAATAACAGTACTGCACAGTGAAATTATTTGTTCTATGATCCTGGAACTGTGGGAATAGTAATAGTAGTAGTAGTAGTGGTAATGGTGGTAGTAGTGGTAGTGGTGGTATGTACAGTGGTAAATATACACAAACGTCCTTCCTCGAACACCATAATGATACATAGAAGTGAGTGGCAGGTAAACAAATGCCACGTACCAGATATCCAAAAGTCTGGTTGATTCTTGAACCTCTACAAACACGTCTTGAAGAAAGTCTCGTTAAGGGCAAAGAGAAGGAAGCTGAGGAGGAGAAGGATAGTAGTTAAGACCACACACTGAAATGCCATAAAAGTCTGGTTGATTCTTGAACCTCTTACAAACATGTCTTGAAGAAAGTCTCATTAAGTGCAAGGAAAAGGAAGCTGAGGAGGAGTAAGATAGTAGTTAAGACCACACACTGAAATGCCATAAAAGTCTGGTTGATTCTTGAACCTCTACAAACACGTCTTGAAGAAAGTCTCATTAAGTGCAGGGAGAAGGAAGAAGAGAAGTATGGTAGTATAGTAAGTTCACATACCGAAATGACATAAAAGTCTGGTTGATTCTTGAACCTCTTACAAACACGTCTTGAAGAAAGTCTCATTAAGTGCAGGAAGAAGGAAGAAGAGAAGTATGATAGAAGTAAGTTCACATACCGAAATGACATAAAAGTCTGGATGATTCTTGAACCTCCTACACATATGTCTTGGAAAATATGTCAAGTTAATGGCATGAAGGGGAGAAAGTAGGAGAAAGTAGGAGAAAAACAGTAAAACCACACACTGAAATGCCATAAAAGTCTGGTTGATTCTTGAACCTCCTACACATATGCCTTTGAAAATATGTCGTTAATAGCATGAAGGGGAAAAGTTAGAAGAGTGAGACAAGAAAAAACAGTAAGACTACACACTGAAATGCAATAGAAGTCTGGTTTATGCTTGAAACTCCCATAAACATGTCTTGGAAAATGCATCGTTGGATAAATGAGAAGAAGGAGAGGAGAAGAACAAGGCAGACAAGACCACATAAGTAAATGCCATAAATGTCTGGTGTTTATGCTTGAAACTCCTAAATAAATCTTCAAAGGAGTCTCATCAGGTTACTGGACACAGCACAAAGGAGAGGAGAAGGAAGAGGAGTGAGGAAGGCAAGACCACATACCAAAATTCCACTCTTCTAGTTGATTCTTAGAAATATATACAAAACTGTCTCATCAAGTTACTAGACATGAAGGAGGAAGAAGAGAAGAAGGAAGAGGAAGAAAGGAGCGTGGGAGTAATTCTTTTCCTTTCTAAACTGACGAACTCTATCTGTCGAGCATCTTTGTTAATTTACACATGAAAGGAAGGAAGAGAAAGAGGAAGAAGAGGAGAGCAGAAGTGGTTTTCCTTTCTAAATCCATAATCTCTGCCTGTCGATCGTCTTTGTTAATTTACACAAGAGGAGGAAGATGTGGAGTTTATAGAGGAGAGAAACTTTATTCCTGCTTCCTACTGACTCTATACACATTCTTGGGGAAGGGAGAAAGAAGAGGACAAGGTGGAGTTTATAGAAGAGAGATACTTAATTCCTGTTTTCTATTGACTCTATACACATTCTCGGTGAAGGGAGAGAGAGAGGAGGACAAGGTGGAGTTCAGAGAGGAGAGATACTTAATTCCTGTTTCCTATTGACTCTATACACATTCTCAGTGAAGGGAGAGAGAGAGGAGGACGAGGTGAAGTTCAGAGAGGAGAGATACTTAATTCCTGTTTCCTACTGACTCTATACACATTCTTGGTGAAGGGAGAGAGAGAGAAGGTCGAGGTGGAGTTCAGAGAGGAGAGTATCTTTATTTCCTGTTTCCTATTACTCTATACACATTCTTGGTAAAGGGAGAGAAAGAGGAAGGGGATGTGGTGTTTATAGAGGAGAGAAACTTAATTCCTGTTTCCTATTGACTATACACATTCTTGATGAAGGGAGAGACAGAGGAGGATGTGGAGTTCAAAGAGGAGAGTATCTTTATTTCCTGTTACCTATTGAGTCTATACATAGTTTGGGTGAATAAATAAATAAATGCCTTCATCTGATACACACAAGGCCACTAGAAGCCTCAATGCAAAAATCTGTTCAAGGGTTTTAGTGTAGGCAAGTTGCTGGACACGGCACAAACACAGAAAATGAAATGGGGCGCAAACCGATGAAAATATGAAATGAAATACTCGTAGTCTGGTAAAATGAGTGAATGAAACCATGATCAAAAAGTGGGAAATCAGAGCAATGGAAGAGAATGATAAATTAGGGAGTAAATGGAATATATATACATCCATGAGCAAAAAAAAGAAGATATTTGGTGCGGTCACTTAATGTATACAAAAAAGAGGAACTCAGTGATCTAAAACTTACTTAAAGATAATAATACTCTTGCTCATACAAAAAAATAAGACACGCTATGATAAAAAATAATCCAAACCGTCACAAAATATGCATAAAAACGTCCTCTGGTTCGGATGCTAAACCCTACCAACGACAGCGATATAAATACTATCCTTACAACGTCATGAAAAAAGAGGATTAGTTTACAGAGCAATATCGTTTAGGCCTTAACGCTAAATGCACGTCTTAACCATCCTACAGTTTGTGCCAGATGATTATTTTGAACCTTACGCGGGGAATGATTTGCATAACACAGCAGTGGAGGCCGAGTGAGGCGCCGTGACACACAAACAGCGGCGGAAAATAGTGAGAGAGGCGACACAGCAACGGAAACTATGTCACCGCCTTCGTAAACAAACTGTCCGTCATTTTTCTTCTCGGGAAATAGAGACACAGGAGCAATGTCACCTTTATAAACAAACTACCTAAGTCCTTTTTTTCTGCTTCTTGGGAAATTGTGACACAGGGAATGGAAACTTTATCACCACCTTCGTAAACAAGCTACTTAAGTCCTTTTTTTCTGCTTCTTGGGAAATTGTGACACAGGGAATGGAAACTTTATCACCACCTTCGTACACAAGCTACCTAAGTCCTTTTCTGCTTCTCGGGAAATAGTCACAGAGGCAACACATTAGCGGAAACTATATCGTCACCTCCAGCTGCCTGTCATTTTCTCTTCTTCTTGGGAAATTGTGACATGGGCAACATAGCAATGTAAACTATGTCGTCACCGTCTTCCTAAAACAAACTTCTTGGTAAATAATGACACAGGGAACACATCAATGGAAACTATGTCATCACCTTTGTAAGTAAACTGCCTGTCATTTCATTCTACTTCTTGGTAAATAGTGATAAAGGCAACAGAGCAATGGAAACTATGTCACCTTCGCCTATATCACGTCACCTCCTCAAACAAGCTGCCTATCATTTTTCCTACTTTTGGGGATATTGAAAAAAAGGGTCTCACTTTCTCAGTCAGCATATGATATCAGCAGAAATGTTTTAACCCGGTAGCAGCGAGGGGCCAAATTTGTGGCTTTACCGTGTACCAGCAGCGACAGGCCAAATTTCTAACATGATATAAACCCCCCAAAATAGATGATGCATAAACTGATCACAAATGCGTTGATATTTTATGAAATGGTTTGCTTGAGTGACGATTTTTTCTCATTTTTCTCGCTTAGAGGGGCCTTTAAGAGACATGATCCCCGCAGCTACCGGGTTAAGGCAAATTTTAGAAAACACACCTTGAATGACAAAGGCGACTATACCAAAATAATGCGTTAAATGATGAAAAATTGCGGCAAAAATCCGGAAATCACTGAAAAATGACTTAGGCAGTTTATTTACAAAGGTGACAGTATGATATGCAAGCGTGTCCATACTAAACAAGAAGGAACACAACTGCCGACTTGCGCTGAACATATCAAAACACAGAGAGCTGCCGCGTGGGTGAATCTGCCAAACGGGTGAGGGAGAGAGACACCACCAGACACCAACCTCACAGTATAGCTACGTAAGATTATGGTTGTGACAAGTTTGTTCTTCATTGCTAAGTGGGTTTAATATCTTTTTTTTCACTTTTAGATTCTGTTCCTCTTAATCACAGGTTGTTGATGTATGTTGCCACTCTTTATTGTCACCCAAGTTAGTTTGGCTTTTTTTTATTATTATTCCGAGTTATGAGAGTGTCAATGAATGTGATTTTGGTAGAAAGTAAGATTGGTAAGAAAATACAACCCAGTGGTAGGAAGGATTTTCAGGACACTACTAGAGCATAAAAAAGACAAATATACCGGCTGACACATCCCCAAAAATAAATAGATAAAAACAAATAAATAAACAAATAAGTAAACGAATTAAAAAGGTCGGAACAACGCATTCTTTCAGCTCAATACACTGTCCTTTACCATCACATAAAGGCAAGAATGACTAGTAACTGAGACCTCACAAAACATGACTCCCACATAACAGAGCTTTGATGGAAGGATAAAGCTCTCTGGATGACTGAAAAGTAAATGTTTCTGAATGTTTGAAAGTTGGAAAGTTTCATTTAGTCGACGCAACATCTGTGGTCATATGCCGGTGAGAGACAGAAGGGGAAGGAATTATAGGAGAAGGGAACAGATCACAGGAGACGGAACACAACCCCCAATTAATACCTGGTACCCATTCACTGCTGGGTGGACAGGGGCATAGGGTGAATGTTTGAAGGATTGAGCTTTCTGAATTTCTGAAGGATAAAACTCTATGAAGGATATCTTTCTGGATGTCTAAAGTAAGTTTTTTCTGGTTTTCTGATGGGTAAAGTTTTCCGGATAATTGATGGATGTATTTCTGGGTGTCTGAAGGTGTTTGATGGACGTATTTCTGGGTGACTGAAGGCTGTCTTTTCTCGGTGTCTCTCTCCTCAACCTTCGGCAAATAAACACACACGCTGCAGACTCTACAATTTGAGCAAACGACACAATGACTGGCCACTCCCAGACTCAACCTTACATTGTTCTGACTTTAGGATGTTCACCAGTTTGTACGCACCGATCCAAACTGTACTCACGTCTTGAAAGTAACTTGTTGGAAATTGAGCTGAGGAATGAAAAATGAAGTTAACCGGCCTTATTTTATGTTATTTCTTTCTTGAGCGATTTAATTTCCTGATACAAGAACTACACGATAAAAGTGAATGTTAGTTGAAAGAATGTGAGCCAATCTTTATGTTGACGTTATACAATTCTTTTCATACCTCAGCGTAGATTTCTTAAGCGCTTCTCTTTTCTGATATACAAGAACTGCACAACAAAAAATAAAGAGAAGTTAAAAGAACGCTAACCAATCTATATTTCAACATTACTTCTTTTCAAAATTTACCTTACTTTTCTCGAGCGCTTCTACTTTCTGATATAAGAACTGCACTACAAAAATTAAAGTTAAGTTAAAAGAACATTAACCAGTATTTATTTTGATGTTACTTCTTTTCAAAATTTACCTTAGTTTTCTCAAGCACTTCTACTTTCTGATACTGCACTACAAAAAATTAAAGTTAAGTTAAAATCTACATGTTAACCAATCTTTATTTTGACATTACGTACTTAATTTTCATACTTTAGCTTAGTTTTCTGGAGCGCTTCTTCTTTTTAATGCTGAACAAATATTAAGGTTAAAATATAAGCGTTAACCAATCTCTATTTCAACCTTATCCATTTTCATTCATACAAAAATTAAAGTTAAAATATAAACATTAACCGATCTTTATTTTGACATTACGTACTTAACTTTCCTGCTTTAGCTTAGTTTTCTTGAGCACTTCTTTTTATTGCTGAACGAATATTAAAGTAAAAATAAAAACGTTAACCAATCTCTATTTTAACCTTATCCATTTTCATTCCTGTTTAGTTTCCTTTGTATTTTTTTTCTGATATGGGAACTGATTGGAAAGACGCATACGAACTGACGAACATGCCTTACTGAAGATGACTGAGAAGGAGGAGGAGGAGGAGGAGGAGGAGGAGGAACAGCAGTATGAGCATCAATGGTACGATGACTGGAAGGTTGTTGGGAGGGAGAGGTACAACAATTATCATATCTTTGGTCGAAAACTCACAACAACGCCTCACGAACCCAACGGAAAGAGGGAGGACAAGACCGTCGATTATTACACAAACTTAAAATTACGTCGAAACATCCACAGTTACAGACCAAAAAAAAAAAGGAGTCCCACGTCATCAAGCTTCTACGTTCAACAATCTACCCCAAAATATGGAAGTATAAAAACAAGCTCCGACATAACCATAAATGCAGAGATGTGGATTCATAGGCTGTACAGGACATAGCGTTACGTTTTCTTCAACTCCACAACTGATAATCACACTTACACATAACTGTCAATCATATGGAGTCGTAAATGCATCAATACAACATATATTTTCATCCCCATCACAATTTCCATTTCCATAGACATATTAACGCCTAAAAATCAAATATAAAGTCATGCATGTGGATTCTATAAGTGGATTCTCATTTTCATCACAATTCACATTTCTATAGACACATTAACATATAAAAACATAAATATAAAGAGTCGTGGATATGGATTCTGTAATTGGATTCTTATTTTCATCACCTCCGTCATCATAATTCACATTTCTATAGACACATTAACCTATAAAAAACACAAATAAGAGTCATGGATGTGGATTACGTAACGGAATTCTCATTTTTATCACCTCCATCATCATAAGTCACATTTCCAAAGACACACTAACGCATAAAAAACACAAATAAAGAGTCGTGGATGTGGATTACGTAATGGAATTCTCATTTTCATCACCTCCATCATCACAGGTCACATTTTCATAGACACATTAACCTATAAAAACACAAATAAAGAGTCGTGGATGTGGATTACGTAACGGGATTCTCATTTTCATCACCTCCATCATCACAAGTCACATTTTCATAGACATTAACCTATAAAACACAAACAGAGTCATGGATGTGGAGTACGTAACGGGATTATCATTTTCGTCACTTCCACATCCAGCCACACATACAAAGACAAAAATAAAACTACATGTACAAAGTTTACGGATGTATAAAAAAAAGCTCCTACGTACGGTAATCACAAACAGAGGCTCGTGGATTTAACTTATGGGTTTCAGCTCCACGGCAGATCCACACGCACGGCAACGAATAACTGACTGGCTGACTGACCGACGCATGAGAGAAGCGAACGACCTTAGAAGCGAGGACTCCCCGCGGCAAGAACAAATGTACAAAACCTTAAGACCTCGCACCTCGGAGGAGCTTGACGGGCAAAGGCATCTGAGTAGTCCTTCCATAGAGTCCTGACCTCCTTCTCTTTGTGACTAGTGGCCAGGAGCACGAGGCTGTCTGGCGTAGAGGTGCACATGCAAACGCACACACACTCGGACACATGCACACTGAAACGCACACATACACTCACGCACACATGTACACCGCTCTATATTGGTGTCTTTGGTGACTGTTAATGTGAGTTGTGGGGCGAGTTTGTCCTGTACACTGATCCTTATTTATATTGATTTGAAAAAGAAGAAAAAGTAGATAAAAAAAAAAAAAAAAAAAAAAAAAAGTGCCTTCCTATACGTATGCATACTTTTGTCTAATATGAAGGATTTTGCTTACATTACAACTGTCTTCTTTTAGTTATCAATATATGACAAGTTCCCCTCAGCAATTATATTTAGTTGTCTTGACAGAAAAAGAAAAGAGCAAAAAAAATAAAAAATAAATAAAATAAATAAAATAAATAAAATAAGGAGCATTACCATCCACACAAGTGATTATAGAAGTAACACACACAAAAAAGATTAAATTTTGATTCACCACAAAATAAAATAAAATAAGGAACATTACTATCCATTTAGGTAACAATATATTTAACAAAAGGTGAAATTTTGATTCATCACAAAAAATTAATAAAACAAAGAACATAAAAATCCATATAAATAATAATAAAAATAAATATTCTCACTCTATAAGGCAAAACAAACAGGCAGACTGGACAGGCACACAGACCCACCTCACAACTCACCCCAAAATTCGTATCTAACTTTAAACCCATGAAGGTGTTGGCAGCAGCGACCCCAACACCCATGCATAGCTGGTTCATTATTACTACTAGTGTTACCATCAGCAATACTCAAAACCACCTTTATCTCTTGACCCATGACTGACCTACACAATACAGCAGACCCTCCATTTAGTGCATTTCTATAGGGTTTCCTCATAATGTGCCCTTGACCTGACCCTGACCCCTTCACATGACCCACTGATCCATGACTGACCTACACAATACAGCAGACCCTCCATTTACCACATTTCTATAGGGTTTCCTCATACTGTGCCTTTGACCCAGTGTTACCAAGTTAGCGTACTCAGCCATGCTACACATTGTATTTTCCGGTTTCCGACTCACAGCTATCGCAAACAAACACCAATAAGTAACGCTTTTAACGATAACTTTAACTGGAATCTCGTTATCTGTGTGGGTAGGAGAGTTTCGGGCCCTGGAACTGATAAATGCTATGTTTTGAGTGCGATAATATGGTAACGCTGCCTGGACCTGACCCCTTCACACACACTAAAAAAAGGCCTACCAGTCTCAAATCGATAAATCCCTTTGAAATACCACCTCCATTTTGCTTTGATTTCTTTCGTACCTGTCTTGCGTTAAACAGAGAGTCTACTGTATATAATGACAATAGGTGGGTCATTTTTATTATTATTGTTATTAGTGATATTCAAAACCACCTACATTGACCCCATGGAGGTAGAATTGGTGGAGTCGACATGGCCCGCTAATCCCATTCCTTGAGGTGAAGCCGACGAACTGTCAAATTTACGGCCAAAAAATGGGGGTGGGCGAGCCTGGCCGAGCCCATTAAGAGGGAGCCTGACCTGACAACACCTGACACCTGGCCGTAAAAATGACAGCTCGGGCAGATTCACTTAATTGGGTTGATGTCGACTCCACCAATTCTACCCCCATGGATGACCTTCACAATATAATGACCATAGTGGGCTCATTATTATTAGTATTATCATTAGCAATACTCGCCACCATCTGACCAACACACAATATAATGGCTTTGTATTTTTTTGTTCTTCCCAAGTATAAAATTTGTCTTTGGTGATCTGTCCTATTACCCCCCCCCCCCCCTTGGTTACTTATTCCTTCTTCTTCTTATTTTTTTTCTTTTTATGTGACCTTTGTTTCATTTTCATTCACTAACCTTTCATTTGAGTGACCTTATTGATTTTTTTTTTTAAGTTTCTTAGATGAAGGACTTTGCTCTCCATATATGTGACCTTGTTGTATTATTTTTGTGAACATATACACAGCGAGTGAGATGTAGGCTTCGGTCTGATATGAAGGATTTTTTTGCTTACGTTACAACTGTCTTCTTTTAGTTGTCAGCATATGGCAAGGGTATCAAGGCACCTCTCCACCCGAAATTGACCTCTCTTTTGGCCACTCTTTACTCTTGTCTGTTATGGGAGCAGTGAGTAGCGGGCTTTTTTTCTGCACACTTTTTGTTGCCCTTGAGCCGTCTCCTTTGTTGTAAAAAAAATAAAACAAAAATAAATAAATAAAAATAAATAAAGTTTCCCTCAACAATTATATGTTTTTCCGATCTATCCAACTTTCCATCCATTACAATCCTATTTTTCTTTCCGCTCTTTCGTACAACTAAGACCATAATCAAATCTTTCTTTTCTTTCTTCTCTTTCGAATGACTAAGAACTTCCTAATTTTATCCTTTCCTTCTTTCCTTTCTTTCATACTACGAAGACCTTCACAAATACTATATCCTTTTCTTTCCTCTCCTTCAAACAACTAAGACCATAATCAAATCTTTCTTTTCTTTCTTCTCTTTCGAATGACTAAGAACTTCCTAATTTTATCCTTGCTTTCTTTCCTTTCTTTCAAAACTACGAAGACCTTCACAATTACTATATCCTTTTCTTTCCTCTCCTTCAAACAAATAAGGCCATCCAAATAATATCCTTCTTTTCTTTCTTTTACACAACCAAGACCTTCATATAACAGTCTACTTTATATAATCAGTTTTCAGTTTCTCTTTGTTAACATTTTCACACAATTCACAATAACATCCTTTTCTTTCCTCTCTGTCATACAACTAAGGCCATTCAAATTATATCCTTCTTTTCTTTCTTTTACACAACAAAGACTTTCATGTAACAGTCTACTTTATATAATCAGTTTTCAGTTTCTTTTTGTCAACATTTTCATAGGACTAATCCCATTCCCTGCCCCTTGGAATGTTGAGAGTAAGGTAGAAATGAGAACAACGGGAGTGGAAATATGTGCAAAAAATGGAGGATTAGGAGGAAAGAGAAGGGCAAGGCAAAAGATAATAAGGCAAATTCAAAAGAGACGAAAAGAAAAATATAATGACGCAAAAGCAAAAAGAAAAGGATAACGATGAGCTTAAAAAGTCTCCCTATGTACAAAAAGACCGAAGATACTGTTTGTAACTAGAGGAAGAAGGAAAGGAAGGGAAGAGGGAAGAATTGAAGAGGTGTTTCTCGTGCTATGTATAAAGAAGTTCAGAGGTATGTACAATAAGGAAGAGGAAGAGGAGAAATAAAAACAAAATCGAAGGAAGGTGTGAGGGAAGGAAGGGAGGGGAACAGAACCAAGAGGAATAAAAAACAAAAATGAAGGAAGGAAGGGAGGGAAATAAAACCAAAAGGAATAAGAAAACCAAACAAAGGAAGGCAGGAAGGGAGGGAGGGAGGGGAATAAAACCCAAAAAAACATCTTTGGCTCACCGATCACCCACAGAAAACCCGACTTGCTGCAGGGGAAACTAAAAAAAATACCTAAAATCAATATTAAACAAAAAATACTACAGCCTTATACAATAAAGGAAAATGGATTGTTGGTGTGACTAACTTAAAATCTCTGCTGCTGTGAGGCTAACCGCGACACACACACACACACACACACACGCACACACACACTAGACCACACGACAGCAAAATTACAAAATCTAGTAAAGCCACACTTCCCAAAAAAATTAAAAAATGCAGTTTGTTCTTGCGTTAATCCCAGTCAGGCACTAAATACACACACACACAGACACACACACACACAAACGCAGCCTAACCAACACACAACAGCGGTGGTCATCGTTAAAACACTCGGCCATGATAATAATAGTAATAATAATAATAATAATAACGATAGCGGTACACATTGACGTAAGACTCCCATCGTACTTAAGACATAAAACAACATATGTCTCACTGCGTCGAGAGCTCTGGTAGTATCGTTAAAAGGGCTGATAGTATGTCTTAATAGGTAGTGGTGGTAGTGGCCGCATACAAGACTTAGACATACTGATAGAAATGTCTGTTTGTTAAAAAGTAGCTGTCTGAAAGTTAGTACAATAAAGTAGTATCTTGATGGCTGCTCTTAAGACATGGCTAACTCAATCATCATCATCATCATCAGCTTAAAAGATACTGAGAAAATGTCTGTTATGTCTGTTGGAGGTTGTTAGTTGCATGTCTGGTATAAAGTCACGGCTATACAGAATTGTTAGACATTGAATTACTTACATGTCTGATCATACATAACAGGAGAGTGTATGTATGAATGTATGTCTGATGTATAACCCTCAATACTACATGGGTTGATAGTAGTAGTAGTAGTAGTAGTAGTAGTAGTAGTAGTAGAAAGGTATGTTTGCCAATCCATTCACACACCATTTTCATTAATACTTATACCAGGAATAAAAAAAAGAGACTGGAAAATTGAAATGTGGCGTAAAAATAAACAATCGTAAAATAAAATATAATAGGATGAACACTCATTAATTCGGCAGCAGCTTATTTATATACTGTACCACCTCTCAATTTCCCCGACTAGCTTCTCTTTTTCATTTTCCTGTTACGAATACGAATTACGGCGATGTTGACACGATAGCAAACATACCTTGATAGTAGTAGAAGTAGTAGGAAAAGTAGTAGTAGTTGCAGTTGTTGTAGTAGTAGTAGTTGCCATAGAGGTATTACATGTCTGGCTATGATATGATGTGCCTTGGTCAGCTTAGACATACTGGTACATGTCTGACTGTGAGAGGAGTGGCTGCTTGTCCCCGGTGGTCGTTTCGGTGAGGGTGTAGGTCCTGAGCCAGTCTGTGCGGTCAGGGTGCAGCAGGCCAAAGCAGGACCAGTCGAGTAGGTCAAGCAGGTTACGCCACACGCCCCGATGGAAGGGTGACCGCACCTCGCCCTTCTTCCCAACCTGAGGAGCAACGCAAAAAACGCACTCATTACATAAAAACTAGTGCTGTATTTTGTCCCTCTCTCAACTCTGCATCATTTACTTGACAAAAACTTTAACTAAAACTGTTCAATTATGCAGTATTTATTTTCTCTCTCATTTTCTCTTAATATGAAAAAAGACACAAACACACACTTGTTACGTAATCATTAACATTGTATTCTGTCCTTCTCTGTATTCTGTATCACTTACTTTAATGATATCCTAAAACTGTTCAATGATGCAATGTCTTTTTCTATCTCTACCAACATGAGAAACAAAACAAGCACACACTTTTAAGATCAGGACTAGTGTTGTTCCTCTCTCTCTTATCAGCATCACTTATTTAAAGATATCCAAAAACAGTCTAATGATGCAGTATATTTAGTTTCTCTCTCTCTCTCTCTCTCTCTCTCTCTCTCTCTCTCTCTCTCTCTCTCTCTCTCTCTCTCTCTCTCTCTCTCTCTCTCTCTCTCTCTCACACATTCCTTTCCCTTTCCCCTCCAAACCACACAAGATTTCCCACCCTCCCTCCCTCCTTTTCTCCCTCCTCCCCTTCGTTACTACAATATTCCACTCTTCTCTCTCTCTCTCTCTCTCTCTCTCTCTCTCTCTCTCTCTCTCTCTCTCTCTCTCTCTCTCTCTCTCTCTCTCTGTCTGTCTTTATGAATAAGGAGGGAGAGTTAAGATATAAACATGAATGAGGAGACAGAAGGTGAAAGTATAAACAGCAGCATAGTATCTCTTCTGCAGTTGTGCCAAGGATGAACTAATGCATGACTCACCTCAAAGTGCTTGTACCTGTAGCAGTTCATGCGCTCGTTAGTGGTCATGCCGAGGATCAGGACCTGAGGGGGAGGGAGACGGTAAAAGTTAACACAGGTGATGATGGAAAGGGGGACACACACACACACACACACACACACACACACACACACACAGACACACACACACTCACACACACACTAAGAGAAGGAATAAACACCAGGAGCACAAGAGGACACAGTAAAAAATTGAGGAAGGGAAGATGCTTGAGAGACATAGAGAAATATAGCTTCCTGCAAAGAAATATAGAGGTTTGGAACAGTCTAAGTGAGGATGTAGTATCGGTGAAGTTGGATAAATACAGATACGGAGACGGGACCGCACGAGCGTAAGCCCCGGCCCTGTAAAACTACAACTAGGTAAATACAACTAGGTAGGTAAACACACACACACACACACACACACACACACACACACACACACACACACACACACACACACACTCTCTCTCTCACCTGGTAGAGCTGACATCCGAGCAGTGTGGCGACCCAGGCAGCATGCAGTAGGGCGTTGGCGGCCACCCATGACACCCAGGGCTCGCATGTTCCCACCAACCCAAGACCTGAGGTACCGAGAGGGCAGGTGTGGGGTCATGAGAGCAGGTGTGTGATTGAAGAGGAAGACGGGAGGGCAGGAAGACAGGATTATGAGGTACATGTATGAAAGGAAAGAGAGATGAGAGATTTGGGTTTATAAGGGCTGGTGTGTACTTAGAAAAGAAGGCAGATGTGTTTATGAAGGAAGACTGGAGTGTTACAGTACTTAGAACATTGACTGGACATAAGTATTGAAGATTACTTATTTAGAATGAGACACTAAATTTGGAATGCAGTTTTTTTTTTTTTTTTTTTTTTTTTTTTTTTTGAGGTAAAGAAACAGCTCAAGGGCAACAAAAAAAGGTTTAAAATAATAATAAAATAAAAGAAAGCCCGCTAATCACTGTTCCCACAAAGACAAAAGTAACGAACGGCCAAAAGAGAGGTCAATTTCAGGAGGAGAGGCGATTATTGGAGATTACTTATTTAGAATGAGACACTAATTTGGAATGCGTTATTGATTCTACTAAAATATGTTGTACTGAGGATGAATCACATTTGCAGCATAAAATACCTATACTTTTACAAACAATCAATAAACTCTAGGAAGCTTACCTGACCAGAAGCCTTGTTTGAGGAAGAAGATGCTGCACGCCCCATTCCAGAAGTAGAAGCAGCCCTGTAGCATGAAGCAGCACATCCCACACAGCATGATCAGGTAGCCGATAAAGTACTTCAGGTTGTTGGCGCCTGGAAGAGGAAAGTGTATAGAAAATGTCTCATAAAAGGGAAGCTATTATGATGATGACAGTAACAGCAATAACATTTTTCTACCCTAGTTGATAGTTACTGTTTTGGGTTTATCTTTACCATACAAATAAAATACTTCAGGTTGTTGGCATTGTTGTTGTTCATAAAGGGAAAGCTAATCTATTATAGCTGAGGACAGTGATGGCAATTGCGACTTTCCACCTGTACGCCCTTCATCACCCAACCCATCGTCCTCGGCCCCATGGCTCACCTATGCAGTTGCCGACCCAGGGACAGTGGTGGTCAAATTTGGCGATGCAGCGGTCACACACGGAGCAGTGCTTGGACCGGATGGGGCGGCGAACCAGGCAGGTCGAGCAAAACCACTGAGGTTCAAAGCCGTCCCGCTCTGCTAACTCAATGATGGTCTGGTGGGGGAGAAGGAAATAGGTTGGTTTTAATTTTTTCCTTCTCTGTTTCTCTGTCCCTCTCAAACTAATAAACTAACACAGCCCAACCTAACCTACCCAGATCCTGTTCCACTCTGACTAAACTCCACATTATATCAAGCATTGTAACCTAACCTACCCAGATCCTCTTCCACTCTGACTAAACTCCACATAAAGCATTATAACCTAACCTACCCAGATCCTGTTCCACTCTGACCAAACTCCACATAAAGCATTGTAACCTAACCTACCCAGATCCTGTTCCACTCTGACTAAACTCCACATTATATCAAGCATTGTAACCTAACCTACCCAAATCCTGTTCCACTCTGACTAAACTCCACATTATATCAAGCATTGTAACCTAACCTACCCAGATCCTGTTCCACTCTGACCAAATTCCACATTATATCAAGCATTGTAACCTAACCTACCCAGATCCTGTTCCACTCAGACCAAACTCCACATTATATCAAGCATTGTAACCTAACCTACCCAGATCCTGTTCCACTCTGACTAAACTCCACATTATATCAAACATTGTAACCTAACCTACCCAGATCCTGTTCCACTCTGACCAAATTCCACATTATATCAAGCATTGTAACCTAACCTACCCAGATCCTGTTCCACTCAGACCAAACTCCACATTATATCAAGCATTGTAACCTAACCTACCCAGATCCTGTTCCACTCTGATCAAACTCCACATTATATCAAGCATTGTAACCTAACCTACCCAGATCCTCTTCCACTCTGACTAAACTCCACATAAAGCATTATAACCTAACCTACCCAGATCCTGTTCCACTCTGATCAAACTCCACATTATATCAAGCATTGTAACCTAACCTACCCAAATCCTGTTCCACTCTGACCCAACTCCACATAAAGCATTGTAACCTAACCTACCCAAATCCTGTTCCACTCTGACCCAACTCCACATAAAGCATTGTAACCTAACCTACCCAGATCCTGTTCCACTCTGATCAAACTCCACATTATATCAAACATTGTAACCTAACCTACCCAGATTCTGTTCCACTCTGACCAAACTCCACATTATATCAAGCATTGTAACCTAACCTACCCAGATCCTGTTCCACTCTGATCAAACTCCACATTATATCAAACATTGTAACCTAACCTACCCAGATCCTGTTCCACTCAGACCAAACTCCACATAAAGCATTATAACCTAACCTACCCAGATCCTCTTCCACTCTGATCAAACTCCACATTATATCAAGCATTGTAACCTAACCTACCCAGATCCTCTTCCACTCTGACCAAACTCCACATAAAGCATTATAACCTAACCTACCCAGATCCTCTTCCACTCTGACCCAACTCCACATTATATTAAGCATTGTAACCTAACCTACCCAGATCCTGTTCCACTCAGACCAAACTCCACATAAAGCATTATAACCTAACCTACCCAGATCCTGTTCCACTCAGACCCAACTCCACATTATATCAAGCATTGTAACCTAACCTACCCAGATTCTGTTCCACTCTGATCAAACTCCACATTATATCAAGCATTGTAACCTAACCTACCCAGATTCTGTTCCACTCTGATCAAACTCCACATTATATCAAGCATTGTAACCCAACCTACCCAGATCCTGTTCCACTCTGATCAAACTCCACATTATATAAAGCATTGCAACCTAACCTAATCCAACATCCAACCTACCTCACCTGTTCCGCCCCTGTCCTTGCCTTTCCCTACCTAAAATAACCCAAACAAGTAAAACCAAACTAACCAGACCTAACCCAAATCTACTCCAATCCCAGACTAACCTAACCTAATGTAGCCCAACTTAACTTAATCCTACCTCATCAAACTCATGTCTAGTTATATTCCAACCCAACTTAAACCTAACCTAATCTAACTAAACACAAACTTACTTCAATCTAACCTAATCTAACCAAACCCCAAATGAACTCTTATCTAACTTATTCAAAACCTAATTTAAACAAACTCAGGAGTCTTGATACTACCCAACCTAACCTAATCTAGCTTCACTCAAACCTGCATTTATCTAACCTAACCAAACCTAACCTAGTCTAACCCAACCTAACCTAGTCTAACCCAACCTAACCTAGTCTAACCCAACCTAACCTAGTCTAACCCAACCTAACCTAGTCTAACCCAACCTAACCTAATCTAACCTCACCCAAAACCAATTTTCATCTAACCTGAGCCAAACTAACCTAACCTAACATACCCAAACTTAAACTAACCTAACCTAATCCTACTTAAATCTACCCCAATCTAACCTACCCAAACCTAACCTAACCTAATCCTACCCAAATCTATCCCAATCTAACCTAACCCTACCCAAACCCACCCCAATCTAACCTAACATGACTTGACCCAACCTGCCCTGCCATGTCTGACCTGATACTTCTGGGCCTGGTCTGCGGTGATGACTCCCGGGTCGCCTCGCCACGCCCTCATGAAGTTGTACCAGAGGAGGAGCGACGTGACGAAGAAGATGCCCGTCATGCTGGGACCCACGTACTCATGGATGTAGAGAACCCACGTCACGTAGCACCAGAACTGTGGGGGAAGGGGAGGGGATGGTGAAGGTGGTGTGGTGGTGATGGAGGGTGTCAGGTGTGGTGATGGTGGTGTAGGTTGCCAAGTGTAAAATGTGGTGTCATGTAGTGGTGGAAGAGGCGGAAGGTGCCAAATGTAAAATGTGGTGTGATGTAGTGGTGGAAGAGGAGGAAGGGAGTCAAAGGGAGAAGGGAAAAGTAAAGAAAAGATGCGTAGAAAAGTTGGAAAGTTTTGTTTAGTTGGCGCAATATCTGTGGTCATACGCCGGAGAGAGACAGAAGGGGAAGGAATTATAGGAGAAGGAAACAGCTGTCAAGTGTAAAATGTTGTGTGGTAAGGTGTGGTGGTAATCATTTGGCCTCAAGTACACCTTCCTACCATCTCACACTTAGAAACCCAGCCATTTTAAACTAAGAAGACTGACCATTTTAAACTTAAGAGGCCTTGCCATCACAAACTACCAAACCGCACATCTAACCCAAAAACAAAGAAAAATAATATTGGAATAGAAAGAAAGTGTTTGGTGGGTCATTGTAAGGGTAAGCAGTTGTAGGAGCAGTGAGTAGCAGGCTTTTTTTTTTCACATTTGTTTCCTTTTTTTTAATGCCTTTGAACTGACTCCTCTGCTGTAAAAAAAATAAAAAATAAAAAATAAAAAAAGCACAGACACGCAAACAGATGAATGGAGGCAGGGAGCTTTTAAAACGGCGAAAATAAAAAGGAATAGAAGAACATTTTGTGGGTATTCTTAACCCTATCTAATCCGACGTTTTCAAATTTCCGCACTCGTAACACCAAGCATTGTACTCATTTATCTAACCAACGATAACGCTCATGAACACTAAGTACTGGTACCGAATCAATAGTGTAAAACAATAATGAATAATGAGTGAAAAGAAGCTAGTGGAAAGTAATAAAAAAAAGTGTATCGTCTTGATCGAAGTGCCCGAGGGGAGGCCAGATCTGTCCCCCTTCGGATCAGATAGGGTTAAGTGTGATTGAGAACAGACAGACATTTGAAGGCACGGGGCTCTCTAATCACCTTGGTCGCCAGGTAGACAGCCATGGGCATCACCGTCATGAGCCGTTCATCAAAGAGGACGCGTGACACCCCGTAGATGATGATGTAGAGTGCCATGAATATCCCAATCTTGAGCACGTAGAGAAGGTTAAGCTGTAGCACCAGACCCACCGCGTAGAAGACGAGGAAAGGGGTCCCCATCATCGTCCAGTACCTTAGTGTCTGTCGGGAGAAGATGGGAAGAAGGATGGTGATGAAGTCTTGAATGGAAAAATATATGGTGTGTTAATATCTTTCGGGGAGAGGAAGGGAGTCAAAGGGAGAAGGGAAAAGTAGAGAAAAGATGCGATGAGAAGATGGTAAGAAGGTAGAAGTAGACGCACTGTAATAAATAAGGATGGTAATGAAAGAAAGGAGAAGCAAAGAGATGATACATAACACAGTGATAAAAAGGAGAGATAGTGGGACAGTACAGAGAGGAAAAATTATCGTGCAATATCTTAGTGTCTCTCTCCCTCTCACCTTGTCGTTGCTGATGCGGTAACAAATGTTTCTGGAGGACTTCTGCATCTCCTGAATCTTTTCGAGGACCTTCTTGTCCAGCCACTGTGTCTTCCTCTTCATGATGAGGCTGTACGCTGACTCACCCTGGCAGGAGAGAATGGGAGAAGTGCAGACTACCAGGAAGGCCAAGGAGGACATGGAGAAGGGTGGTGGAGGAAGATATGAGGAGGCTGAACATCACGGAAGAAATGGCTATGGACCGGCAACAGTGGAGGAGGCTCATATCCCGTCCAACCCCACCATAGGGAATAAATGGACGTTAAACGATGATGATGATGTAGCAGAAGTCATACACACCCACATCCACCCAAACGCACACACAGGGAAAGTAAAGAAATGGTATAGTAATGAATATATTGTACCTAGACAGTTATATTCAGGAGGGTTCATTGGTGGATTCACTGACTGGAGAACTGTCATGGTGCCGTAACTATAAACTATAAACTATACACACCCACATCCACCCACACGCACACACAAGGAAAGTAAAGAAATGGTATAGTAATGAATATATTGTACCTAGACAGTTATATTCAAGAGGGTTGGTTGGTGGATTCACTGACTGGAGAACTGTCATGGTGCCGCAACTATAAACTATAAACTATACGCACCCACATCCACCCACACGCACACACAAGGAAAGTAAAGAAATGGTATAGTAATGAATATATTGTACCTAGACAGTTATATTCAAGAGGGTTGGTTGGTGGATTCACTGACTGGAGAACTGTCATGGTGCCGTAACTATAAACTATAAACTATACACACCCACATCCACCCACACGCACACACAAGGAAAGTAAAGAAATGGTATAGTAATGAATATATTGTACCTAGACAGTTATATTCAGGAGGGTTGATTGGTGGATTCACTGACTGGAGAACTGTCATGGCGCCGCAACTATAAACTATAAACTATACACACCCACATCCACCCACAAGGAAAGTAAAGAAATGGTATAGTAATGAATATATTGTACCTAGACAGTTATATTCAAAAGGGTTGATTGATGGATTCACTGACTGGGGTATAATCATGGTGCCGCAACTATAGAGGCCTTATGGTATTGTATTTAGGCCACAGCAAAAGGTTATAAAAGAGAATGTTATAAAAGGACATGAGAATATTCAGCTTTCCTATCAGAGTAATAAAAGTCATACTCAAGAAAGTCCAGCAAAAATTTATGTATGAAGAAGCTTAAAAAAAGAATGAGATTTTTTAACTTTCAAAATAACAATAAATCAATGGAGTAAAGTATTAGCAGAATAAGTCATGAGTGCTGAAAACATTTGCAGTCTTAAAAACAAGTATAATAAGACCGTTTTACAGGACTGGATATTACAAGCTCAACTCAATTCAGCAAAAGAAAAGGTAAAAAGTAAAAACAATTAGACAAGAACACACACACACACACACACACACACACACACACACACACACACACACACACACCACAACAAGTAGACAACGAGGAGTTACTATTAGAAGAAGAAATTACCACTAGGAACACAAGAGGACATAGTAAAAAATTGAGGAAGGGGAGATGCTTGAGAGACAAATAAATATAGCTTCCCACAAAGAAATATTGAGGTTTGGAACAGACTAAGTGAGGATGTAGTATCAGCGAGAAGTGTGCAAAGCTGTAATGAAAAGTTGGATAAATGTAGATACAGAGACGGGACCACACGAGCGTAAAGCATGTAAAACTACAACTAGGTAAATACACACACACCCTTACCCTGGCATTAGCGATATCCACATTGGCACCGTGGTTGACCAGGACGCTGACGGCCCGGTGGTTCTTGGCGATGACGGCCCAGTGCAGCGCTGTGTTGCCGTGCAGACGGTCCGCCATGGAGGTGCTGGCGCCGAAGGTCAGGAGAAGTCGGGTCGGGTCAAGGCTGTGTCGAAGGGAGAGGTCAATGAGGGGTTAGCTTAAGTGATGAAAAAGAGAGGTTAACGAAGGGTCAGTTTGTGGGGTGAAGGAGAGGTTAATAAGGAGTCTCTTTAAAGGCTATGCTTATCAATTCACATCTACCATTCAAATTAGAGATAAAATTTGGAAAAACTCTTTGGGTGTATTTAGATGAGGTAAAAGATTTCACTATTATACTTAAGACATCTTTACCCACAACATACCCTTCCTTTCACCTCATTTTATCCTTATCCAAACTCTTTTTCCCTCCCTAATTCCCTTCTTTCCATCTACCATATCACTCTTTTCTATCTCTACCCACCACATTTTATCCTTACCCAAACTCTTTTTCCCTCCCTCTTTCGCTTCTTTGCACCCACCATATTACTCTTTTCTATCTCTACCCACCACATTTTATCCTTACCCAAACTCTTTTTCCCTCCCTAATTCCCTTCTTTGCACCCACCATATCACTCTTTTCTATCTCTACCCACCACATTTTATCCTTACCCAAACTCTTTTTCCCTCCCTCATTAGCTTCTTTGCACCCACCATATCACTCTTTTCTATCTCCACCCACCACATTTTATCCTTATCCAAACTCTTTTTCCTTCCCTAATTCCCTTCTTTCCACTCACCATATCACTCTTTTATATCTCTACCCACCACATTTTATCCTTACCCAAACTCTTTTTCCCTCCCTAATTCCCTTCTTTGCACTCACCATATTACTCTTATATCTCTACCCACCACATTTCATCCTTATCCAAACTCTTTTTCCTTCTCTAATTCCCTTCTTTCCATCCACCATATCACTCTTTTATATCTCTACCCACCACATTTCATCCTTATCCAAACTCTTTTTCCCTCCCTAATTCCCTTCTTTCCATCCACCATATCACTCTTTTATATCTCTACCCACCACATTTCATCCTTATCCAAACTCTTTTTCCTTCTCTAATTCCCTTCTTTCCATCCACCATATCACTCTTTTATATCTCTACCCACCACATTTCATCCTTATCCAAACTCTTTTTCCCTCCCTAATTCCCTTCTTTGCACCCACCATATCACTCTTTTATATCTCTACCCACCACATTTCATCCTTATCCAAACTCTTTTTCCTTCCCTAATTCCCTTCTTTCCATCCACCATATCACTCTTTTATATCTCTACCCACCACATTTCATCCTTATCCAAACTCTTTTTCCCTCCCTAATTCCCTTCTTTCCACCTCTTTCCCTCCACCAGATCCCTCTTTTCTATCTCCTAACATGCTTTCCCCCTATTCATCCACTTGGTTAACTTTTCCTACCTCATTTCATACACTTTGTCACTCTTACCAACACCATAACATGCTTTCCACTCTTTTCCATTCACTTAGTTATATCATTTCCCACCTAGTCACCCTTACCTACCTTTTCCACCCACTCAACTCCTATTCCCCACTTCCTTCCACTCACCTGGTCACCCTGTAGGCACTCCACATGAGGGGCGTCATTCCGTTCTTGTCCATGAGGTTGACGTTCGCGCCCCGGGCCACCAGGTACGCCACGATGGCAGTGTGGCCGAACTGGGCGGCCAGGTGGATGCAGGAGCAGCCCTCGCCGTCCCGCATGGAGGAGTCGGCGCCATGCTTCATCAACAACACGACCATCCCCAGGTGCCCTTGTCTGTGGCGGTGGTGGTGATGGTGGTGGTGGTGGTGGTGAGGAAGAAAAGTGTGGTTAGGTGAGGGGGTTTTGTCTTTTTTATAATAGTGAAAAAAGTTCAAGGGCAAAAAGAAAAACATAAAGAAAGCATTCTATACAAAAAAAACTCATTATGTCTATTTTCATGGTGTTGTTCCGGTAGTTATTCTTTGATTTTTATGGTGAAGAAGCTTGTGTACGGTACTTTTCTCCTTTCTTATCTTTTTTAGAGTAAGGGACAAAGAGCAAAAAATAGAAAAGAAATATATAAAAGAAGTCTGCTACCGTTATTTTCTGTGGGAGGGAGTTGTTAATCAGATGTTTTTTCTCTTTCTTTTTACAGTTAAGGAGGCAGCTCTAGGGCAAAACAACAAGGATAAAAAAAAGCCCCATATTTTTTTTTATGGTGAGGATAGTTGTGTATGGATTGGGTGTTTCTCTTCTTTTATTTACAACGAAGAAGGTGGCTTGTGTATTAGTATTATAATTATAAGTAGTACCAGAATAGTTTACCTGGTGGCCCAGTGCATAGGTGTGGACATCAACTCCCCGCCAACAGCATCCACTACTGCACCCTTGGAGATGTAGTACCTGTGGGGGGGAGGGGGATGACAGGACGGGTGAGAACAGATGGACGGTGACATGGTGGACACAAGGCAATAAATAAAAGAAAAACAATACATAAATGAGAAAGAAAACAATACAAGTCAATCAATCTGTATCAATCCCTTCAGGTAAATGACCAACAAACATTGAAATAAATAAATAAGAAAAAAAAGCTACAAACTATATAAAGATGATAAAACTGTGGCCCATATTCTCAAGACACTTTCAGCTCTCCCAACTAAAGTATTTCCAAAGGTCATAATGGAGATTAGTCAGATTCTCATAGGTGTTTTTAGCATTCATGGTGCAGAAGACTTGTCAAACTATCACTAGGCTCGTAAAACTACCCATGGAGATACCCACAACCTCTATGAAAGCCCAATCAAATGCGAGTGTGTCAATGTTTGAGAATACAAGCCAAAGAAACACAATCAGCTGAGACACCGACCTCACAATCTCTCTTCTGTTGTTGATCGCCGCCCAGTGTAGGAGCGTCACGTTCTCGCCGTCTCTCTTGTTTATGTCGTAGCCGGCCTCGATAAGCTCCTTGCACCTCTCGAACGCTCCATACTAACGAGGGAAGGAAGGAGGAGAGGTGGGATGTGAGACGGAAAGGGAAGAGGAGGAGAAGGATGTAGGTACTTTCTAGGGGTTTAGAATTATGGTTAGATACTTGCTGCTTCTCTCTCTTGATTTTTTTTCTGTATATATATTAATAGAAAATAATTTACTCCTCTCTCTCTCTCTCTCTCTCTCTCTCTTGATTTTTTTTTTCTGTATATATTAATAAAAAAATAATTTACTCTCTCTCTCTCTCTCTCTCTCTCTCTCTCTCTTTACTATTACTGAATTTCATTAACTTTCTTTTAATTCAAAGGAAAACTATTCATATACCTTTTGCTTTGTGATCTATAAGCTATGGTAGTTTTAGTCTCTCTCTCTCTCTCTCTCTCTCTCTCTCTCTCTCTCTCTCTCTCACCTGCGTCGCCTTAACAATATCAAATGTGCTGAAGTCAGACTCCGCTGTGTTGCGTGTGGTGGGCTCGGAGTTGTGGATGCTGCCGGCCCCCTCCTCGCCCCCCTCCGTCTCCCGCTCCACCCCATACAGGCCACTGGGGTTACACGCATCCTGGGGAAGGAGGGAAGGATATGTAGTGGGTTGGGGGTGTTTGCGGGGGTTAGTTTTGTTATTTTAGGTAATACTAATGTACATAAGTGGTAATTGTGTAATACTGGTGGATCAGTTCATATTAAGACCAAAATGATGTTCTAATATTCTTTTTTATGTGATGGTGGCATATGATCTTGTCCTCTTGTTGTTATGGGAGTATTATCATTGTATTATTTACGGATCATGTCACATTAAAGCCTGAATACTGCCTGATATTTCTATTTCCTGTTTTGTAACAATGGCATATGATTTTGTCTTCTTATTATCAAAGAAATAATTACTGTCATGCTTCCTTCTTCTTTCTCTTGATTTCTTCTTAAATATATATACTTAAAAGGAAGTTGCACATATAAGGATATTATATTTTTTTCCTGCTTTTTCTGGGAAACTATATTCTTACTCAGAATTATGGAATTCTGATAACAAAGCACAGCAACAGGAAGTGGTGTCTATAAATATTGCAACCTTGATTTTTACAGTTCTGGGAGAAAGCATGACTTGCAAAACTGAACAATAGTCATATTTCTATAGCAAAGGCTTGGGGAAAGTCTATATGAAATGACCACGCAGCTGAGAAACATGAAGCTGTACTTTAGACTAACATAAATAAATCAGAATCCTATGTACAAGCAAAACAATGAAGTGATATATAAATGCAATTACAGTTAACCTTGAGAAACCACTAGAAAACAAACCAATGCTATATCTATCTCCGACATATGGGATTATGATGTCTACTAAGCTTAATATATGAAAAATAAACTTGAATCGAACCAACAGAGGATGAGAACAAACTAATAAGGGTAACTGAGGTGGAATCAAGCGTAGGTCACCCTCCACTCTATTAATATGACTAAAACAGCACACACAGCACCTTCCCAGCACATACACAGCAGCCGCACTTTACATCACACCCACAGCCACAAATACAACCCTAAAAACATGCTCTAAATCCCCTAAATAACTGAGGTGAAATCTAGCACTGGTTACCATCCACTCTGTTATCAAGACTAAAACAGAAAATACAGTACGTTCCCAGCACGCACATCACACCCACAGCTAGAAATACATCCCTAAAAACACGCTCTAAATACCCCATAAGCTATATAAGAAAGGTAAATAACTGAGGTGAAATCTAGCAAAGGTTACCCTCCACTCTGTTATCAAGACTAAAACAGAAAATACAGTACGTTCCCAGCACGCACATCACACCCACAGCTAGAAATACAACCCTAAAAACACGCTCTAAATACCCCATAAGCTAAATAAGAAAGGTAAATAACTGAGGTGAAATCTAGCATAGGTTACCATCCACTCTGTTATTAAGACTAAAACAGAAAATATAGTACGTTCCCAGCACGCACATCACACCCACAGCTAGAAATACATCCCTAAAAACATGCTCTAAATACCCCATAAGCTAAATAAGAAAGGTAAATAATTGAGGTGAAATCTAGCATAGGTTACCATCCACTCTGTTATCAAGACTAAAACAGAAAATACAGTACGTTCCCAGCACGCACATCACACCCACAGCTAGAAATACATCCCTAAAAACACGCATAGGTTACCCTCTACTCTGTTATCAAGACTAAAACAACACCCACATCACCTTCCCAGCACATACACAGCAGGCACATCACACCCACAACTACAAATATAACCCTAAATACAAGCTTAAAATGCCCCATAAGCTAAATAACAAAAGTATATCTCCTCGTTAATTTCCGAGATACGGGTAACGCTGAACAGAATGTAGCCTCGTCTTTCCCGTTCTTCCCGTATTCCTGCCTTAAATATACTATAAAAATGATACGAATACAACCCTAACAACACGCTTAAAATCCCTCAAAAGCTAAATAATATAAATAAATCTCCTTGACAATTCCCAAGATACGGGGGACGCTGAACAGAATGGCTCCTCGTCCCTCCCTTTCTCCCCGCCCCTCCCGGCTGTTACTGGTTTACATATGTAGGGAATAATGAGTTTTATGTTTTTTGTGGTTAATTTGAGGTGGGAAGACCCGCTGTCACTCACCTGGCCCATCAATTCGACCGGGTTGCAAGACGGGTCCACCTCGCCAGCCATGTTTGTTTTTACAGCTGTTTGGCGTCGTCTGCACGGGGCCTCCAATACAACTTTTTCCTCTATTTGCTACTTTTGACTTGATTTTCTGTCTAAATATGATAAATTGAGCTAAAGAAGGATTATATTTTATCTCTCTACATCCAGGGTCATGTGTTTTATTCTTTGGCGGCGTCTGTACGGGGCCTCCAATACAACTTTTTCCTCTATTTGCTACTTTTGACTTGATTTTCTGTCTAAATATGATTAATTGAGCTAAAGAAGGATTATATTTTATCTCTCTACATCCAGGGTCATGTGTTTTATTCTTTGGCGGCGTCTGTATATACGGGGCCTCCAATTAATACAACTTTTTCCTCTATTGGCTACTTTTGACTTGATTTTCTGTCTAAATATGATTAATTGAGCTAAAGAGTGATTATATTTTATCTCTCTACATCCAGGGTCATGTGTTTTATTCTTTCTCGGCGTCTGTACGGGGCCTCCACTGCACTTTTTTTTTCCTATTTGCTAATTTTGACTTGATTCTCTGCTTTTATGTACTTTATTTAGGTTTGAAAATGATCTTAATTTATATACTGTCATGTTCAAGGTCGTATATGATATTTTAGGGGCCCAATGCGTTTTTTTTCCTATTTGCTACTTTTGATTTGATTCTCTGCCTTTATATGTACTTTACTTAGGTTTTAAAATGATCTTACTTTATATACTGTCGTAAATTTATCTTAGGGCTCGTATACTTTATTTTAGGGGCCGGCCTCCTATGCAACTTTTTTTTCCTATTTGCTACTTTTGACTTGATTCTCTACCTTTATGTACTTTACTTAGGTTTGAAAATAATCTTACTTAATTTGTACGCTGTCGTAAATTTATCTTAGGGCTCGTATACTTTATTTTAGGGGCCTCCTATGCAACTTTTTTTTCCTATTTGCTACTTTTGACTTGATTTTCTGCTTTTATGTACTTAATTTAGGTTTGAGAATGATCTTGCTTTATATAATGTACGTCATGTTCAAGGTCGCATATGAAATTTTAGGGGACTCCAATGCAACTTTTTTTTTCTATTTGCTACTTTTGACTTGATTTTCTGTTTATATATACTTAATCTGGCTTAAACACTACTTTCTTATATCTATCTTCATGTCTAAAGGGTCGTTTATTTCATTTTGGCGTCGATAGTTAAGGGGCCTTCAACTGTACGTTATTTTCCCCATTGCATACTTTTTACTCGATTTCCCCTATATATAAGTTCAGTTGTGTTTAAACATGATATTTTCTTCACCTGCAACAATAAACTATCAATCAATCAATCTATTATCAGGGTCGTCGTCTGTTCGGGACCTCAAACTTTTTCCCATTACGTCATACTCAATTTTCCGTTTGTATGTATTTGATTAGGTTCAAACACGACTTTATTCTATCTATTTTCATGTCCGGGAAATACAAAACTTGCGGAAAGGTTTTTTTTTGTCCTGTCAGTCACTACGGATCAACCTCTACAATGGAGCTTAAGGAGTAACAAAGACACCAGTAGCTGCCTATAGTGCCTGCAAGCTTTTTTTGAGGGGCCTCTTAATTGGGCGACCCCGGGGCCGTATACACAAATATTCTAAGAATAATACTAAGCCTTGCACTTAACAACTTTTAGCTAAGCATAGGCCCTTAAGTATTACTTAGAATTCCCCTTAGCGGACTCTAAGCTAAGTATTTTTTGAGCAAAATACCGGTATGAAGTGCATCGCATAGCAAAACGACAACTTGCAAAAGCATTGTATATAGCTACCACAGTACATATTATGCAAAGATGAAATAGCTATAATGAATTCAACACGTTATCTATCTGTACACAAAAGCTTGTTTGGAAACAATAGACACATCAATGGAGTAAATGATCGACATAAACGAGCCTTCTTCTTCTTCCTCTTGTGGTCTTTATTGCCTATGATCGTTATAAAGGTGCATCTTTTCATGTTTCCGGTGTACATCCACTATTCTTTTATGTGTTTTGGTAAAATATGTATATTACTGCCCTGACGTCGTCTCCTCAGCCGCCGGTGACAACAAAGGCGTAGCGCGAAGCGTATCACACGGAATTACCACATAATAAAGTAGACAAGTCAAAAACAAACTAAATCTAACCAGACCTGCCCAAACCTAACTATACCTAGCCTATGACCAACCTAACCTGACCCCTCTACCGCCAAAATGCAATGTGCTAAGATGCGTTAATTCACACTCCTCAATAGTTTGAAGTTTCTTCAATATTCAAGCTGTTTGTCAGTGTACTGTATTCAGAGACCAACATACAACACATAATGCACTAGCCTCACGTGAGATGGCTACCATAATTTCAGACTCGTGTGTTCAGTGACTTTCTTGTTTATTTATTTTTATATATATCAACTTTCAGTCAGGTTACTCTGGTATATCTTTGCCTCAGTGGGTCAAGGCACACAATCATTAGTACTATTATAAAATGTTCTAATGTTTCCCGAGCTTCTACACCTATCTGCTGTACTATAGATAGGTATAGGTACTTCTCCATTCACAGAGGCCACTTTTCTCAACTATCTTTGACAGGTCTCCCATTCACATTGTTTCACTCTGCTCCAGTGTCATCATATGCTTTCCCTCTCTGTATATTTCCTTTTCCAAAGGGGATTGTCTTGAATTTCCAGTGTTATATTAATTTGGCCCACCGGTGTTCACTCATTTCCTCTCTTTGAAACTCAGCTTCCCTTTGTTAACCTTTCTCAGAAGCTTCACCATTTCCCCTGAGAGCATGTGAACACTATCATGCCAACTGGTCTTGAATGACTTCTAATCTCCCGACATCTTAAGTGTTAGTTTTGCTGACCCATACAAGATAGCTGTGGGGTTACTACCTTCCCCATCCAAAAGCAACTTCCATATTCATACTGGCTAATTTCCCTTCTCTACCGCTGATATTAACACACGTCATTTTCCTTACCTTGGCTTCATTCAGTTTTCTTTGTGCTTTCTCCTATGGCCTCCTTGCTTATCTCAAATGCTAAATAACCATGTGTTTCTATTACCTCTAAGATATTGTTTCCCAGCACCCACTGTCCTACTGCTGGTGTGAATTTCCATTATTATGTTTAAAGATAAGTTTCCATTCCATACCAAAGTCATTTAGGATCAGGCAAAATCCTTCCACTAATACTACATCATCTGCATAACCTAGGCAAAGCAATACAACTTCTGATGTGTGGGGCTTTATACTTTTGCCTATATCCACATATACACATGGAGGAGGGGGAATGATTATGAGCAGAAAGGATTGATTGATTATGTGGCAGTAGATGGAAGACTGAGAAAGGATATCTGTGACGCGAAGGTAGTAAGCGGGATGTTCGATGGCTCTGACCATCTTGCAAAAGTGGGTGTTTGAAAAGAAAGGTGAAGTAAAAAAGGAAATACTGAAGATAGAAAAGTTACAGGAAAAAAGAAATAAAAGATGAGTATAACGTGAAATGGCAGATGCCTTAAGTGAAAAATGGGAAAGTGTGAAAGTACAGATACTGAAAAAGTTTTTAGAACATTTAAAGAAGTAGTGTTAACTACAACAAAAAAGTGGTAGGGATGAAAATGATGAGAGATGGAAAAAGAAAAGGAAATTCATGGTGGACAGAAGAGATAAGGAGGATAGTAAGAGAGAAAAGGGAACTTTTTTAAGAAAACTTAAGAAAGAAATGTGGTTGAGCAAGTAAAAAGGGAAAGGAAAAAGAAATATAGAGAATGCAAAATGAAATTAAAACAAGCAATAAAAGAAAGTAAGAAGAGAGTTGGTGAAGACTTTGGAAAAGACTAAGTGAAAAATATAAAGGGAACAGGAAATCATATTGGAAAGAAGTAAAAAACGAAAGAAAAGCATCACCCCAATAATATCTCCCCAAGGAAAATTAATGAAGTTATGGGTGAGAATGGAAAGATGTTCAAAGACGGGGAAGCTGTGAAAGAGACATAGAGAGAATATTTCAAAAACTTAATGAGTTTTGATGATGGACGTCCAGCAGCTGTTACAGCAACAGTTTTGAGCGGAGGTAGAGGAGGAGTATATAAAGAAAGAAGTATAACATATGAAGAAGTAAATCAGGCATTAAAAAGATTAAAAAATGGAAAAGCAGAAGGAACTGATGGAATCAATCAGATATTTTCCTTCAGGATGGTAGTAGAAAAAATAATAGCAAAAGGAAAGAAACTATCGCTGCCTTCATGGACTTTGAAAAAGCTTATGACAGATTCGATTGGATTGCATTGTGGGATGTTTTAAAGATTTATGGTGTGGGAGGAAAACTGTTTAGTGCAATAAAGTCTTTCTATGAGGATGCATCTGCATGTGTCAAAATTGGTGGAGAAACAAGTGAACATTTTGAGATAAAGGTGGGATTAAGGCAGGGGCGTGTCATGTCACCATGATTGTTCAATATTTATATGGATGGTGTCATGAGAGAAATAAAGGGCAAAGTTGGAGTAAAAATGTACGCTGAGGGAAGGCAGTGGGTGCTGAATTCAATCCTGTTTACTGATGACACAGTGCTCATTGCAGAAAATTAAAGTGACTTACAAAACTTGGTCAGTGATTTTCATAGCGTCTGTAAAAGGAGAAAGCTGAAAGTAAATGTCAACAAAAGTAAAGTGATGGTTTGTGAGGGAGTAGAAGTGAAGTTGTAGATTTTGTATGCCCATATAGAGTGGGAACTGAATGTGAAAAAGAATGCAAAATAATTCTGAATGGTGAAGAAATGGAGGAGGTCAATGAGTTTAAGTACCTTGGATCAGTTATCAGTTGAAAATACAATAATAGTACCAACCCTCACATATGCAAGTGAAACATGGGCCTTGAATGAAAGTCAGAGGTCTAGAGTGCAGGCAGTGGAAATGAGTTATTTGAGGAGTGCTTGTGGTGTGACTAGAATGGATGGAATAAGTAATGAAAGTGTGTATGAGCGTTTTGGAATGTGTCACGGGGGTGAAGGGAATAAGTGACTTTAAAGCGATTTGGCCACATGGAGCGAATGGAGGAGAGTAAGATGACCAGAAGGGTGTATGTGAGATTGAGGGAGGGAATGTTAGAGGACGACCTCCAGTGAAATGGAGAGATAGGGTGCAGGAGTACGTTAGGGAGAAGGATGAGATCCTTGAGAAACTTTGTGCTGGCAAGGAGGGTGTGTCCGGAGAGAGATAGTTGGTTACTTCTGCGGTGGTCTTGCCCTGGTGGGAGCTCCTAAGAGCAGGCGTCGATGAGATGATGATGATGAATGAATTGAGAGGAATCACAGCAGAAATGTTGAAGTGTGGAGATGAAGTTACTATATGAATGGTCAAGATATGTGAAGTGGCCTGGGAAGGGGGGGGGGGAGGTCCCAGCAGACTTGACAAAAGCCATCATGGTCCCAGTTTACAAGGGGAAGGGCAGGAGAGGGGAGGTGGGAGTTGTAGGGTATAAGTCTGCTGAGTGTAGGCTACCTGGAAAGGTATATGGAAAAGTCCTAATTGAGACTGTAAAGACTTACAGAAGAGAAAATCAGTGAAGAACAAGGAGACTTCAGGAAGGGAAGAGGATGTGTGGATCAGATATTTTCCTTCAGGATGGTGTTTTATTAGAAAAAATATTAGCAAAAGGAAAAAATACTATGCTGCCTTCATGGATCTAGTTATTCTAAAGAAAGTTTATGACAGAGTTGATTGGCTGGCATTGTGGGACATCTTAAAGATATATGGTGTGGGAGGAAAACTGCTTTATGCAATAAAGTCTTTCTATGAGGATGCATCTGCATGTGTCAAAATTACTGGAGAAACAAGTGAACATTTTGAGATGAAAGTGGGCTAAGGAAGGGGTGTGTCATGTCATCGTGGTTGTTCAATATTTATATGGATGGTGTTATGAGAAATGAAGGGCAAAGTTGGCGAAATTGAAGTAAAAATGTATGCTGATGACACGGTGCTCAATGCAGAAAATGAAAGTGACTTACAAAATTTGGTCAGTGTTTTTGATAGTGTATGTAAAAGGAGAAAGTTGAAAGTAAATGTCAACAAAAGTAAAGTGATGGTTTGTGAGCGGAGTAGAAGGGAGGTTGTAGAGTTTGTATGCCCATATAGAGTGGGCATTGAATGTGAAAAGAATGCCAAATAATTTTGAATGGTGAAGAAATGGAGGAGGGTAATGAGTTTCAGTACCTTGGATCAGTTATGTGTAAGCATGGTGGTACAGAAGGAGAGAAAAGAGAAAAGGCATTGCAAGGATTGATTGATTGGAGGAGAAGCTGCGGATCCATCTCTGGCATGCCATCTCATTGTTGGGGGCTGAATTTCTCCATGGCATGGACTGGACCTCTGCCGGACAGCTGGAGAAAGCTGCCATGGCACAAACCCGACTGATGGAGACAACTGATTTCTTCTTCCACATCATGTTTGGCCCTGAAATATGAGTACAAGTTCAAATAAACAACATAATATATATATATATATATATATATATATATATATATCTATATATATATATCTAGATATATATCTATATATATATATATATATATTAATTGGATGTTTTTCTTGATTAGTGTACTATACTAAAAGAGGTTAACCTGGTAGCTGCAGGGATCATGTTTCTTAAAGGTCCCTCGAGCAAGAAAATGAGAAAAAATCATCACTCACGCAAACCATTTCATAATATATATCAACACATTTGTGATCAGTTTATGCATCATCTATTTTTGGGGGTTTATATCATGGCAAAAATGTGGCCCATCGCTGGTACAGGGTAAAGCCATAAATTTGGCCTGTTGCTGCTACCAGGTTAAGTTGGACTATGAATGGGCAGATGTTGTTTTAAGAGCATCTGAAATAAACTTATGGGACTGATATATGATAATTAAATCTGTGATATTTATTAAGATGTGTCCAGTGATTTAATTGGCAAAGAACTGCAAAACACAAGCTAAGAAAATAAAAGTACTGAACTGATTGACGTATCGACACAGGAAATGGCCGTCGGAGAAATAAGAATGGATTAGTAATTAATATACCCGAAGCAAGAACTAAAAGACATTGCATCAACATAAGTATGTGATAAAATAACAGGCATTATCTACATGAGTTATTTACTGCACAGTGCACACTATATGGGCTGGCAACATTGTCTTATTTTCTAGCAATTGAAGTTGCTTATATTGTGCATTATATTCTTGCATGGGAATGATTGCTTGATGCTGGATGACAAAAACTAAATGATTAAACAATAATGTTATGTGGCGAATACCAGCTTGAGGTCACTCTAGGTCTAGGAGGACTTGCTCGTTGTTGTCAATGTCATCACGATCACTGCAAATAGATACATTACAATTAGAAATGCTTTGGTACCTGCCCTATATCTATATCTATACTTGTCCAGAAGTCAAAACTCTTGACTCATGGACCAATTTGCAATTTTTTTTGTTCAAAAAGATTTTAGCATTGTTGATTGACTTTAATAGCTATTTGGGAGTAAGACTAAGAATAATCATAAAATTCACTTTTAAATCTTCATAAGAAAGGAAGCTGCAAATAACAAAAGCCATAATATACTGTGAACTAATTAATTTCAAATGTGAAAAAAGACATGACCAAAACAAATTAAACAATACTACAATGCTAGCTAGCATGGGTATTAGTATCATTTGCAACACCAGGGATTCCTGGGAGGTATTTTACAGAAAGGATAGCTACCGTTAGTTAAGTAGGATCAATGAGGTTAGGTGACGTTTATACATTTTTGTTAAGTTAAAATAAGGCAACATTCTGAATGATAGTTAGTTTGGTAAAAAATTTACGTCCAAAATCAAAATGTTTGTTTAAAAAATAGTCAGTAACACAAATCGGAAATTTATCTGAGTTAGGAGAGGTGAACTTATATTAAGTTAGGTATGTCAGAGCAAGGTTTCTAAACAAGTTGATTTAGGATTAAAGGAAAAAAGTCATAAGTGATGCAAGCTTGAGTACTAGAGCAAGTTCGGTTTAAGAGCTACCGGTACGTCAAATTGATTTGGTTTGGTTACTAAAAATAAGCAAAGGAAGGTAATTTTGTTAGGACACTTCTGACATTTAAGTTAGGTTGAAAATATCAACTTTTCTAAATAATTGTTGATTTGGTTAAAACTGGCTATCTTAAATAACAGATTAAGTTGAAATAACTATATGTCAATGATAAATTTACCCAGGTTAGGTTTGGTTTATCACTGCTGGGAGGTTAGTCAAGTAAAAATTAAATAACAGACACTAGTGACCCAAATAGGTATTGTTTAAGGTTTGGTAAGATTGGTGGGAAACGTTTGTTGAAGTCAGTCACAAGATTAACAGGTGTGTTAGGTTTAAAGAGTTGAATATTGTAAAGGATAAGTCTGGCGAGGTAAAATATTGGCTCACCTGTGTTCGTTCCTTGGGCAGGAGTCTGTGGCTGCCGGTGTTGATCACAGGTAAGATACACGTGCGCCAGTGATGACTGGACCTTCACAGACTACCTAAGGTGAGTGATAACAGACACTGGATGCCCTCCAGGCGATGGCTGGGGGCTGTATAACGCCAGCCACACACTGCGGCCCGCGGGGCTTCCAGCAAGGTTACTCCCAGGGCTCCTTGTGTGACAGCCTGTGGATGGTGGCAGGCGCTCACCAGCCATCGCTTGGAGGGTCTCCAGTGTCTGTTATCACTCAATCTCTGTCAGTCTGTGAAGGTTGCACCTACATTCTACCTGTCGGCGAACACCACTTCAGTCGTGATGGCCATGTAGGTGTTTCCAAGGTCCGCCTCGCCGAACCACTCATCTCAGCACGGTCAGCACAGTCCACAGATATTTCAGGATGAGTTTCAAATCATTACACGCCTCCAATTCGTCTAGACGAGGCAGATATATTAGGAGGTGATGCCTTTCATCCCGCTGTAATCCACCATGTTGCAATACTTATGCATTTTTAACGGTGCTAAGGGAGCCCCTTCCCCGCCTTAAATTTTCCGCCCGCTAAGTGCTCCAGCTTCAGCGCTAAGCGGCCCAGCGCCATTTTAAGTAGAAAACTTAACGATTCTTTGCCGTTAAGTGCACTTAGCGATGCTAAGAACGTTTGTGTATACCGCCCCCGGCCCGTTAGTGGCGCAGGCGAATTTTATTTATAGTGGCTGCCGTGATGTGTGACTCTTGCTTGACACATACTGCCCCCCCCCCCGGTGCTCCTCTTGACCAAAGTCACTGAAGTTAGGGTTGATTGAAGATCTGGGCAGCATGTGGGTAATCTTCAGCCACTCGACAATGGTATGAAAAAGCAGCGTGTTTCAATAGGACTCGAACCTTTCCTGTTCTCTCCCTTTTCCCCATCCTCTTATCAATATTTGAACCTCGATCTTCTATTATGTTATATTGACTTCATCCATTGGACTCCAGCTGTTCCTCGATGTCTTTTGTTTACCCCGGATAAGCCTGAACACACCCACATTCTTATCATATGTCAACATCATTGACTGATATGATAAGAATGTGTGTGCCGGATATTGATTCAACAGCAGTCAGTCAGCAGTGCGTTACCACGGTGAGCTCTCCTCCTGCCGTGGCCCATTGAGATCTAAGAGCGAACTCTCACATCGAGATCATGGAGGCAAAATCATGTCCAGCGTGCAGAAACCCTTGGAATCATGAAGATCATCTTCCAGTGATGTTGCCTGCTTGTGGACACAGCTTCTGCAAGAATTGTCTTGTAATGATGCATAAACATGACAAGTGTAGTAGGTGCCCCACATGCAGGAAGGAGTACAAAGATATAAAGCCTGAAGATCTTCCAGCAAACTTTGCCTTACTGGACCTTATTGACTCAAGTGCGCAGGATGGACCTGGACCAAACCCCGGATCTCCTGACGTACTGCCTAGTGGATCTCCTAGTGAGCCTCCTAAACGTGATTCTGGAAAGGGTATACCTGTTTGTGCTGCTGGAGGAGCTGTTGGAGGACTAACTGCAGTGGCTGCAGTACCTGCTGGAGTGACAGCTGTTGGATTTACTTCCTCAGGCATTACTGCTGGTTCCTTGGCTGCAAAAATGATGTCTTTATCTGCCAGGTTTTATGGAGGAGGGGTTCCTGCACGTGGTGTGGTAGCTACACTCCAGTCAATAGGGGCTGTTGGACTAGGTGTGACTGGAACTGCTATTTTTGGTGTTATTGGAGTAGCTGCAGGTGTACTGGCTGCCAAGGTGATTCATGAAACATATCGCAAAGAGGAAAAAGATGATGAACCTAGAAAAGGAAATTAGAAAAAAACATGCAAAACACTGCAAATATACACACACACACACACACACACGAGTAGTTTAAAGCAAAGTTTGACCAATTGAGACTCAGAGATGGGACCACATGAGTGTAGCTTGCTTCCTGCATATCACAATTAGGGAAATACACACACACACAGGCACACACTTTGGGGAAAACAATTGTAATAAATCACGGCTTATTTTAAGATATTCATTATTTATTTAAAAATCTGTAATAAAATACCTTTTTATTATCTGTAAATCTTTGTAATAAGGCACAGCATATACTGCAAGATATTGAAGTAATAGCAAGAATAAAGAAGTAATGAAGGTTTTTACTAAGTAGTATTCAAATTCAGTAAATATTGTGTAACAAACTTTTTCATGCAATTATAACAAAAGGATAATAAAATCTAGTATAACAATATAAAAGTTTCAATATACTCCAACATGTCAAAATACTTACAAAATTTCTAGGTTCTTTTCTAGTTTTCATAATTGAGCACCTTATACTGACCTAATGAAAGGCACAAAGTATACCAAAGTGAAGCTGTCAAAGGCTTTCAACACTCACAATTAATGACTTTCATAGAGATTGTACGAGTATTTCCCTATGTAGTTTTATGAGCCTAGTGATGGTTTGACGAGACTTTTGCACTATGAATGTGAATAACACTTTAATTTTCCCTGTGGCCTATGGAAATACTTGCTGTGAAGCCGAAAGGATCTGAAAATATAGGCCACAGTTACATAAAGCATTAGGAGCCCAAGGTTGGTATAACAAGACACTTTGCCATCTCACATCACCTATTTCTAAGGGTCAAAAAGGGGATCAATCAGGGTCTAATGAGTGTTTCTTTAGATTCACAGTACAGAAGAAGGGCTAAACTACCACCAGGGTCATAAAACTACTCCTGGAAATGCCCAAAACTCATACGAAAGCCTTGACAAATGTGTGTACTTGGGTGAGGAAATGTCTAGTGTTACGGCCCCAAGAGCCTTCTAAACGCTTGACACACACATATGAACAACTCACCACACAGGAACACACAATAAAATAATTAGACCCACATTTAAATTTCAAGCTGCCCAAAATATAAGCTTAAAAATTAATGTACAAACCCCTAACTGGACCTGGGTTTCAGAGCATTTGAGAAGTGCCCCACAGCTCTATAATGAGTTACCTGGGGATGTTAAAAATAGTGGCAGTCTAGCAATCTTCAAGAAAGCGCTGAAGACTCACTTATACACTAAATCCTACGACTTTACAAACATGAGGACTGAGGACAAGTTTCGGTGCTAATATTACTGTTATAAAGTTGGCGGCCCTGTGGAGCGCTGTTACGGCGGTGGACCGGGGCCTGAAACCTCATCAACGGTAAACGGTAACAAACAGAAATGGCAACAAGACCCATGAAACCCACATATATATCACACACAATCTAGCTCACTCATTTTTACACTATACGTACTCAATTTCTTTTCTCCCTACATCACCAGCATAATCTTTCTGTATACCTAAATCAGTATTCCTTCCAAAAGCACTATATTAACTTTCCCTCCCTTTCTTCCTCTTCATCCATCCTCCAGTTCAATACCTTCGCCCTCTTTTGGTCATCATTATCATCATCCTCATTTTCTTGCTATATAAATGTAAAAATATTTCTTCCATAAGTATCACCCAGTTTCTTTTTCCTTTCTCTCTCTCTCTTCAGTCTTTATCCATTCCCCCGTTCAATACTTTCACCTTCTTTGGTCATCTTCATCTTCCTCATTTTCTTTGCTCTATATATGGATAAGTAACTCTTCCACATACTTCATTCACTTTCTTTTTCCTTTCTCTATATCCATCCCCCAGTTTGATATTTATTTACTCTCGTTGGTCATCTTCTTCCTCCTCCTCCTCTTCATTTTCTTGCTGTATAAATGGATAAGTATTCCTTCCCGAAGCACCATTCATGTTTTCCTTTATTCTCCCTCCTCCGCCAGTTAGTCAATCCACCCGCCCTCCACCTTACATCTTCTTTAGGTCAGCAGCAGCGGAAGGGGGTAGAACAACCTCTGTTTCCGTCACAACTCCCCCGGTGATGAGTTCCGCCGGGGTGATGTCAAAGGCGGGGTTCCAACATGCGATACCTGGTGGTGATGATGAAGGTGGGAAAAATCAGCGTTAAAATAGGTGACTTCTATTTAACTTATCAGAGCTTAACCCGGTAGCAGCGATGGGGCAAATTTGTGGCTTTACCGTGTACCAGCATCGGGCCAATTTTTTGCCATGATATAAACCCCCCAAAATAGATGATGCATAAACTGATCACAAATGCGTTGATGTATATTTTGAAATGGTTTGCGTGAGTGATGATTTTTTCTCATTTTTCTCGCTTAGAGGGGCCTTTAAGAAACATGATCCCCGCAGCTACCAGGTTAAATTACAGAACTACCATATGTACATGAAATTATTGAAATGCTGAAGACATGAAATAGTTTTGTTTAGTTTAATTGGTTGCCGAGACATTTTTTCCTATTGTTTATCCACCAACATAATTATTTGATTGTCTATTAGTCGTCCATATCTATATTTCTCCATTAATCTATTTACATATCTGTTTATTCAGCTATCTCTTTATCCATCAGTCTATCTACCAGTTTCTTTCTCTCTCCCTCATAGACACATATACAAGCATGACTTAATTCCGTTCCGCATGAATATAAATAAGTATAAACGAATGTACCGGGACCAGTGCATATCCATCTATATTCTTCCTAATTTTACACCCTTTAACACCCTCCCTTACTAAAAAAAATACATATAGGTACAAACACACTCTTCACCCCTTCTCAGCTTACCCGGGGCCGCCACCCTCACTCCGGCTATGTCCGTCATCTCTCTGTGGGGGCGCTCCTCTATGGGTATGTCTGCGCCCCCTTCCAGGCTGCGGTCTATGCTAGTGGAGGGAGCACACACGTAGAAGGGGACCCCGTGGTGCTTGGCGATGACTGCAAGCTGGAGACGGAAGGGTTGAGAGGCTTAGAGGGAAGTTAAAAAAGAGAAGGATAAAAGAGGATAGAGGTAGAAGACATTTACCCGGATAAGAGGAAGATATGGGAGAAGAGGTATAAGGGTGTTAGAATAAGAAAAGAAAGAGTAGATTAAGAGAAGGAAGTTTGAAATAGGAGTATGACAGAGGAAAAGATGGGAGAAGAGAAGAATATGGGTGTTAGAATAAAAGAAGAAAGAGTAGATAAAGAGGAGGTTTGTAATAGGTGTATGATAAAGGAAAATATGGGAGAAGAGGAGGAGGAAGAGGAATGTAAGGGAATTAGAATAAGAGGAGTAGGAGGAAGTAGAGTGGAGATAGAGGAAGATATGGGAGAAGAGAGGTATAAGGGTGTTAGAATAAGAGAAGAAAGAGTAGATTAAGAGAAGGAGGTTTGAAATAGGAGTATGACAGAGGAAAAGATGGGAGAAGAGGAGGAGGAAGAGGAGTGTAAGGGTATTAGAATAAGAGGAGAAGGAAGTAGAGTGGAAGAGGAGGAGATTTAAAATAGGGGTAGGATAGAGCAAGAGATGGAAGTTGAGGGGGAGGAGAAGAATATGGGTGTTGGAAGAAGAGGAGAAAGAAATGGAAGAAGAAAAGGATGAAAAGGCTGGATGCTAAAATAAGGAGAGAAATGAATTATACAACCCAGCCTAATCCAACCCAATATAGCAACACCCAACTTAACCCAATCTAACCTAACCTAACCCAACCCAACTTAACCTACCCCTATCCAACACAGCACCCCCCTCCTCCCCCTCTTCCTACCTGGTACGTCCCAATCTTGTTAGCAGTGTCCCAGTTCTCCGCCACCCTGTCCGCACCCACTATCACCGCGTCAACTCCCTTCTCCCTCATCAACGCCGCCGCCGCGCTGTCACAGATTAGGGTCCCAGGCAGTCCGTCAGTCACTAGCTCGTATGCGGTCAGCCTCGCGCCCTGATTGTAAGGTCTTGTCTCGGTGCAGTACACTCGCTCTGAGGGGAAAAGTACGCAATGTTAGTATTAGTATTTATATGGTATATGTCGGGGATCAGGTGGCAAGACAGGGTGTCCAGTGCAGATGTAGCTAACAGATGTGGAGTAGAGGACCTGGAAACAGTGCTCAGAAGGGAAGGACTCCGATGGTTTGGACATGTAAAGAGAGCAGGTGAGGATAAAGTGCTGTGAGTTGTGGAGAGATTAGAGGTAGAAGGAAGGAGACCAGTTGGTAGACCTAGGAAAACGTGGAGAAGGTGTACACAGGAAGACTTGGCATTGATGGGATTGGATGAACATCAGGCAGAAGACAGAGTAGGATGGAGGAGAGCCATAAACCGTCCAACCGCTCAGGAAGAGTGAAAATGGACGTCAAATGAAATGATGATGATGATGTTAGTATTAGTTTCTTTACAGGAGGCAACTCAAGGGCAAAAATGAGGAAAAGCCACTCCCAGAGAATCACATGGAACTTAACAACACTCCTACATCATATACGGTAAGTACACTTGCTCGTGAGAAAAAAATTATGAGTGAAATAAGTCAGATTTGAAATTTAAGATGGACACTATTCTGAAATTCATCATTATTGCTTACCGATACTAATGCTACATATCTTCTCTTCATACACCATAGCCCAATACAGTTTAAAATTCATGATATAAGAGTAGCTACATGTTCCTTTTCTGTCTATTTATTAATTTAGTCATTTTTATTAACAGTAAGGGAGACAGCTCAGGGGTGAAATTAACATATAGAAAATAAGAAGTCTGCTATGTCACTGTAAAGATATATTAACAATACAACATTATGAACAGAAACACAATACAAAGAAGATTAAAGGGGTTACTCTAGCTTACAATGCACAATACCACATACCAAGGCGTCCAGCTTCATGCAGCGCCCGAACCACCCCGAGGGCCGTGCCATAACCCGCCGTGGCCAGGGAGCCCGTGTTGCAGTGCGTCAGGACCCGAACCTTGCGCCCCCCGGAGATGCGACTCAGTAAGGATGCGGACCCCAGGCTGCCGATCTTACGGTTGGTGCGCACGTCCTCCTCCAGCAGCTCCTCACACCAGCGGATTACTCTAAGGTAGGTGGAAAGGGAGGAGAGTGAAAGATGAGGGTGAAAGGGTAGAGGGAGGACAGACGGGAAGATGTTTTAATATTGTTGCGTTGATTGAAGTTGGACAGAGGCTGTTAAAAATATAATAAATAGTAGTAGTTATAGAGGAAATAGTAGAAGTAGCATTATTATTATTATTATTCTAGTAGTAGTAGTAGTAGTAGTAGTAGTAAAAGGCTCACAATTGTATGTATTGCCAAACTAATGTACATACCGGTAATATGATATGTAAAAAAAGTGTAATAGTAGTAGTAGTAACTTAGTAATAGGAAGAGCTAGTAGTAGTAGTATAGTAGAAAGTCCACAAAAATGTTTAAATGGCAAAATAAGGTACATACTAATATGAGAAAATTAAAAAAAAGTATCATATTAATGTTGTATGACCCACAAAAACAGAAAACAAACATCACACTTTCTTTCTTTTCCATGACAATACAAAACCCCAAGAAACACTCACTCCTCAACCATCTTCTCCGCCGTGCTTCCTTCCTTCAGCAGCTTCTCCGTGTGGGCCGTCAGCTCCTTGGCCGCTGTCTCCATGTTCACAGCCGTTGGCCGTGCTGTGACCAGGTACTTCAGCTTCTGGGCCACCGTCGACGCCACCTCCGCCGCATCGCTGAATGTGGCCCTGGAGAGCTCCGTGGCCAGGCTCAGACACCCCACGATGGCTATGGCTGGGGCACCTCGCACCTGAGGAAAATGGTGAGTATTGAGTATTGGGTGTTAAGTGTGTTAGGTTAGGGTAGAAAAGGGGAAAGTAAAAATGATGGTAAAAAACTAATGGTGGCAAAAATAAATAAATAATGTAAATAAAATAAATAAAAATGGTTAGTGTTGAATCCAGAGTACTAGATTAGGATAGAAAGGGGGAAAAATGAAGGTAAAAAGTTAAGTGGGCAAAAGTGAGGAAAAAGAGCGTAATGTTTTTTTTTTCTTCTAATTCTAGATTACTATATTTGGGTAAGGGGACAAAAATTAAGGAAAACGGCATAATATTAAGTTTTCTCCAATTCTAGACAATCTCTTAAATAATATCCCATCAAATTTTGCTACTTTAATTAATATCCTTTGGTCTGGGGTGTTAGGTTAGAGTAAAAAGGTGGGGTAAATATGAAGCAGAAAAGTGTAATTCACTTAATTAGTTATATTAACATACCAAAGCAAGCCTATTCTATCTGTTAACTCATTTATCCTACATTGACTTCTTGAAATCAGTTATATCATCATAAGGAAGTGAGTTATCTGTTCACTCTTTCATTTATCAGACATTAACTTCCTATGAGCCCACAAAACTTGGTCCCTAAAAAAAAAAAAAAAAAAAAAAAAAAATCAAATAATAAATGTGATATATATTTTACGTGTACACGAATCAATGTCGCCCACCACTTCCTCTCCTACCAACTGCATTTCCCTTCCTAGTTTACCTTCCATTCCCTTCTTTCCTAAAAAAAAAAAAAATGCATGTGAGTGAGTAACCTGCATCTTGTGAATGACCCGCCAGCCGTCCTCCACGCCGGTGACCTCCACGAACTCCTTCTTGACAGGCAGTAACAGCTGATCCAGGACCCGCAGCTGCCTGGCCCGCCACTGGATTGCCTCGAGACTCATGGCAGGAGGCTGGGGAGGTGCTGGCAAGGGATGGATTGGCACTTTTCCTGGAGTCGGGGTGATGCTGGTGGTGGTGATGTTTTGATGATGCTGGTGGTGATGTTTTGATGATGCTGGTGGTGATGTTTTGATGATGCTGGTGGTGATGTTTTGATGATGCTGGTGGTGATGTTTTGATGATGCTGGTGGTGATGTTTTGATGATGCTGGTGGTGATGTTTTGATGATGCTGATGGTGGTGATGTTTTGGCGCCAAGGTGGAGATGAGATAAACATGTCGTCATCACTCATCAGCATCTCTCCTCTTATTCAACGGTGAGCCATTACGATTGATAGTTTATTGTTGCAGGTAAACAACAAGGGAGAAGGGAGGAACATGCCATCCCAACCCCTAGGCAGGACAGAGTGTGATTATACAACTATTAATACATGTGTAGGTAGCACCATGAAACTAAAAAGATACAATGGTAGGAAGGAAAGCACAACAAGGGAGGGGGCAGTACCTCCCCCTGGACAATAAGACAATAAAATGTGGGGACGGAGAACATTGCCCAAGCACTAGATGGGAATGAATACAGAGATAGAGTAAATACTAGTCCTTAAAGTAGAATACTGCAGAGATCACAGCCTTGTATAGCACGGCAGTAGTTCAGGCTGCCACACACGGCATCACCACCTTGGTGGAAACTGAGGGTGTTCTTTGAGGATAGCAGGGAGGACATCATGGTTCAGGAGCCAACAAATTGTCTGGGGCAGGTCAAGAGTAAACTAGGCCTAAGCACGCTTCTAACACACCCGTCTCTGCTAACAAGAGATAAATTTTCCTAAGGTAGGAGGTAACAGGAGCCCTGGAGTCACGGTGCAGAGTTACCAGTGGCTGTTGAAGGGGCACTGCACCAGCATGAAGCAGGCGGCTGACGGTGCGACAAGTAATTTCCCAGATTCAGTCCACAACACGAGGCAGATTCAGTTCTGCCCTCATGACCTCAAGTTTTGCAGTTCTGGGGCACCCCAGAATGAGGCGCATGGCCTCATTTTGAATAAGTTCCAAGGGGTGAAGTTGTGCCGCACTAAACTGTACCAAAACAGGGGCAGCATAATCAATGAGGGACCTGACGACAGAAAGGTAAAACATCCTAAAGACAGGGATGCCGACTCCAAGGCCCCTGTTAGCCAAAACCTTAAGAGGAGCTAACCGAGGAAGGCAGATGTTCTGAACATGAGTGACGCTCTGCACAGATTTCTGGAAACTGACAAGGGCGCCTAAGTACTTGTATGTAGGAACTCTAGCTAAAGGAGTGCCATTAATGCTGGGCAGGTGAGAAACTCTCCTCCCACTGGCATGAAATTTCGTCTTAGTTTCATTGATGACAAGGCCCATTTGTTCACACAGCGCTGACAGTTGCTGCAAAGCTAAACTGAGAAGAGCAGGACTGCTGCATTGCACAAGGATGTCATCTGCATAGATAATGACCTGAGTATTGCCCGGAAAGGGCCACCGAGCAATTTTGTCCATTAAAATGTTGAAAAGCATGGGGCTGAGGACACCCCCTTGCGGTGTGCCCAGCTCAAACACTTCCTCCGTGGAGGTATGATTTTCTGTCTTTAAGAAGAAAATAATATATGTGGTAGAATATGAAACAAATACATACAACAGGCTTAGAGGAAAATGAAAAAAAAGATACGAAGAGAAGGAGAAAAAGTGGTTAATCTTGTTTTCTTTTTGCTTCTTATGTCTTTTCAGTCTCTTTACTGTATTTTTGCTATATTTTTACCCTTACGATTTTACTGCTTTTTTTTACTATTTTACCGTCATTTTACTGTTTCTACCATATTTTTATTGTCTTTTTACTGTCTGTATAGATATGTTACTCTCTTTTTGCTGGGTTTACCATATTTTTACTCTTTCCTGTATCGATAATGTCTTTTTACTATATTTTTACTGTCATCTTACTCGTTTTACATACTCCTCCCTTCTCCTATATGTTGTTTACTTGCAACAATAAACTATCAATCAATCACTCTGTTTACTATCTTTTACTGTCTGTTTTAATGTACTTTTACTCTTTACTGTTTTTTTACTAACTTATTTTGTCTTCCGTCTTATTATTTCAGTGGCGCCAAAGTACGGGAAGGGAAACATTGTCATCCGCAGCTCCATTAATAGTAAGTCATTATACTTTTCTGTCGATTCAATCATTATTCATAGGTTATATTGGGGTGTTTGTACAGGTTGGTATTACAAGACATTTTCGCTTTTCATATCAACTATTTCTAAAGGTCAAAGAGGGGGTCAATCAGATTCTAATGTGTGTTTCTTTAGGTTCACGGCACGGAAAAAGGATCAAACTACCACCAGGGCCATAAAACTAATCCTGGAAATGCCCTAAACTCCTACGAAAGTCTTGTCAAATATGTGAACTTGGGCGACGAAATGTTTAGCAATACGGCCCACTGTGTGTTCTTTTGTTTATTTTCTCTAATAAATATTGATATAGTAATGTTTTGCGGTGATAAGGGCCCGGGGGTGATGTCATCGATGTTTGCGCCTCATTGTTATGGTCACGGGTCTTGATAATGATAAATTCGACTGTAAAACGCCTACCACGCACAGATAACAATAGCACATGACGTATAGTTTCATAATCATACATATACTAAGAAAATGACAAGTGATATTTGATCTGTCGGCTTGAGGATGCTGGCGTCAGATTACCGTCAACACATATTATAGGAGGTGATTTTATTCTTTCGCCATTCTTTTGCGCTACCGTACATGCATTTATAGAAATATGCGACCTTTAAACTACTACAAGAGTATAACTTTTTCCTAAACCACTGTGCATTTAAAGCTACCTCCAACCTACTATATATCAGAGGATGCCTTGTTGAAACGACGCATAATTGATAAAGAAATACAACTTTTATTTAATTTTGTGATCACTGTACAATTTTTAAAGAATAGCGATCTCTAACCTACGATCAAAGAGTGCCTTGTTGAAACGACGCGTAAATGATAAAGAAATACAAATTTTATTTAATTTTGTGATCACTGTACAATTTTTAAAGAAGAAAAGCGATCTCTAACCTAAGATCAAAGAGTGCCTTGTTGAAACGACGCTTAAATGATAAAAAAGTGCAACTTTTATTTAATTTTGTGATCACTGTACAATTTTTAAAGAAGAATAGCGATCTCTAACCTACGATCAGAGAGTGCCTTGTTGAAACGACGCATAAATATTAAAGAAATGCAACTTTTATTTAATATTGTGATGACGGGCGTGCGTGACCGTGAAGGCGAGTGGAGTTAGCCGGGTGTTCGAGCGAGACAAACAGCGCATTAAAGTTATTACTGTCTGCTGACGCCGTGAAGAGAATTCCAGTGAAGTATTAGGTCCACGCTACCCCGTTTTCAGTGTGTGGTTCTAGATGCAACGTGAAAAAATCGGGGGCCTTATTTTTAAACATTCTGAGGCTCACACATCTCCACATCTGATAAGCCTTTTGTAGAGATTGTGTATATATTTCGATCGGTAGTTTTTAGCCTGGTGATAGTTTGACAAGACTTCTGTACCATGAACGGAATAAAAACACTCCTGGGAACCCGACTTATTCCTGGTGATAGCTTGACAAGACTTCTGCGCCATGTACGGAATAAAAACACTCCTGGGAACCCGACTTATTCCTGGTGATAGTTTGAGAAGACTTCTGCGCCATGAACGGAATAAAAACACTCCTGAGAACCCGACTTATTCCTGGTGATAGTTTGACAAGACTTCTGCACCATGAACGGAATAAAAACACTCCTGAGAACCCGACTTATTCCTGGTGATAGTTTGAGAAGACTTCTGCACCATGAACGGAATAAAAACACTCCTGAGAACCCGACTTATTCCTGGTGATAGTTTGAGAAGACTTCTGCACCATGAACGGAATAAAAACACTCCTGAGAACCCGACTTATTCCTGGTGATAGTTTGAGAAGACTTCTGCACCATGAACGGAATAAAAACACTCCTGAGAACCCGACTTATTCCTGGTGATAGTTTGACAAGACTTCTGCACCATGAACGGAATAAAAACACTGGGAACCCGACTTATTCCTGGTGATAGTTTAACAAGACTTCTGCACCATGAACGAAAAAAAAAAAAAAACACTCCTAAAAACCGACTTATCTCCTGTATGACCTTCGGAATCATTTGTTGTGAAAGAAAACCGAAAGATTCTGATAAAACGGGCCCGGCAGTTTTTCGTGTACAGTGATGCTTATATATACGAAATCATATGAAATTCAAGCTATTCTAAGGTGTAATGCTTTTGAATTCTTAAATATAAAACATCGTATACCATTCTTCATCGTGGATAAGAACAGTATAGGAGTTCATAGCTATAGGTGCAAGAGCGTGCCTTACAAACGACATCGCGAAGAGTATAGAAAGTAAACATTTGTCCCCATCATCTGCGGGGGCGGCTAATCTTCGTCTTTTATGGGGTACGTGAGCTGTTTTTTTTGGTGGAGTCACGTGGTTTATATCGGTAAGTGACAGAACTCTTCGCGTGTTTGACAGCGCGTGTTTCATGGCGCGCCGCTAAAACAATATTGCCTCTTCCCTCCATCATCATTACTATATTCACCCCGGAGCCGTACCCTCGTCTCCTCTGACCGACAACTCTCCCAGCGGCACACCATTCCATCTCCTGAAGGTATTGGAGAAGGGCAAATTTAAATAGGTAGGATGGCCAAGAGAGCTTTAGATAAGGAAAGTAGAAGAGAGGTTTTGTATTATTATTTTAAGCATCGCAAATCCGTCCACTGCTCTCTGACCTACAACTAACCTACCGGCGTAATGTTCCATCTCCTGCAGGTAGCCTACTGCTGAAGAAGGGCAACATTAGCTAGGGACATTTCCTACATCCATTATCCCTTCCTCCTCTTTCCCTTCACTTACATTCTCTTTCCTCTTCCTGTTTCCCACTTCCTTCATCTCTCCTCCTTCCTCCTCTCCCTTTTTCATTTCTTCCATACCTGCTCTTCTCCTCTCCTCCTCATCTGTCTCTTCTCCATTTGCTACATTTATTATCCCTTCCTCCTCCACCAGTCCCATTACCAACCCTTCCCCTATCCACCAGTCCCATTACCAATCCTTCCCCTATCCACCAGTCCCATTACCAACCCTTCCCCTATCCACCAGTCCCATTACCAACCCTTCCCCTATCCACCAGCCCCATTACCAACCCTTCCCCTATCCACCAGTCCCATTACCAATCCTTCCCCTCTCCACCAGTCCCATTACCAATCCTTCCCCTATCCACCAGTCCCATTACCAACCCTTCCCCTATCCACCAGTCCCATTACCAAACCTTCCCCTATCCACCAGTCCCATTACCAACCCTTCCCCTATCCACCAGTCCCATTACCAATCCTTCCCCTCTCCACCAGTCCCATTACCAACTCTTCCCCTATCCACCAGTCCCATTACCAATCCTTCCCCTATCCACCAGTCCCATTACCAATCCTTCCCCTATCCACCAGTCCCATTACCAATCCTTCCCCTATCCACCAGTCCCATTACCAATCCTTCCCCTATCCACCAGTCCCATTACCAATCCTTCCCCTATCCACCAGTCCCATTACCAACCCGTCCCCTATCCACCAGTAAGGTTGAGTGCATTTTAGTAACTATAAAGCGAAAACAGATTCCTAAGTTACCATCATCCTCACTTTATCTTTTCTTTGTTAGTCTTTTCGTATCGGTTTTTTTTTATCTGCCTCGAAAATACACTGTTATGTTATGTTTTTTTGTCAGATGTTAGGTTGAGTGATTTTGTATAAATAAAAAGCGACAACGAGTAGTACAGAACATACCCTGATCCCCGAGTCCAATATCCTTACGTCCTTTACTTTTCATCCCGCCTCGAAAGGTTGTTATATGTTCCTTCTTATTGTAAGGTTAAATGTTTTGAGTAACTAAGAGTAGGCAACGAGTAAGTCATACCAGCACATAATACCTTTTCCACCCTCGCCTCTGTTTTCCATTAGGTTCTTCTGCCTCAAAAGAGTACTGTTATGATCCGTCTTGTTGTCAATAGTAATGTTTAGGGTAAGGTTTAATAAGGCTGTGAGTACAGATCAACGAGGAGAGACTGGCCCCGAATACCCAGTCCACCCTCTCCTCTTTTTCCTCCCGCCTCCAAATCTATATGCTCCTTCTTATTGTTTGTGGTAAGGTTGAATGGATTTGAATAACTTAAGGTTGGCAACGAGTACAGCCCACCCCTGAATACCTAGCCCAGCCTTACCTCCTCTTCTTTCAACACTAGTCTGCCCTCATCCATTTCTCCACCTGCCGCAAAAACGTATGTTATGTCCCGTCTTGTCGGTGGTTAAGTTGAGTTTGGGTATAGCCGAGTACAGCCCACCCTTGAATACCTAGCCCAGCCTTGCCTCCTCTTCTTTCAACACTAGTCTGCCCTCATCCATTTCTCCATCTGCCTCAAAAGTGTATGTCATGTCCCGTCTTGTCGGTGGTTAGTTTGTGTTTGAGTATAGCCGAGTACAGCCCACCCTTGAATACCTAGCCCAGCCTTACCTCCTCTTCCTTCTTTCTACATTAGTTTGCCGTCGTCCATTTCTTCACCTCCCTCAAAAGTGTATGTTATGTCCCGTCTTGTCGGTGGTTAGTTTGTGTTTGAGTATAGCCGAGTACAGCCCACCCCTGAATACCTAGCCCAGCCTTACCTCCTCTTCTTTCAACACTAGTCTGCCCTCATTCATTTCTCCACCTCCCTCAAAAGTGTATGTCATGTCCCGTCTTTGCGGTGGTTAGTTTGTGTTTGGGTATAGCCGAGTACAGCCCACCCTTGAATATCTAGTCCAGCCTTACCTCCTCTTCTTTCAACACTAGTCTGCCCTCATCCATTTCTCCACCTGCCGCAAAAGCGTATGTCATGTCCCGTCTTGTCGGTGGTTAGGTTGTGTTTGAGTATAGCCGAGTACAGCCCACCCCTGAATACCTAGCCCAGCCTTATCTCCTCTTCTTTCAACACTAGTCTGCCCTCATCCATTTCTCCATCTGCCTCAAAAGTGTATGTCATGTCCCGTCTTGTCGGTGGTTAGTTTGTGTTTGAGTATAGCCGAGAACAGCCCACCCCTGAATACCTAGCCCAGCCTTACCTCCTCTTCTTTCAACACTAGTCTGCCCTCATCCATTCCTCCACCTCCCTCAAAAGCATATGTCATGTCCCGTCTTGTCGGTGGTTAGGTTGTGTTTGAGTATAGCCGAGTACAGCCCACCCTTGAATACCTAGTCCAGCCTTATCTCCTCTTCTTTCAACACTAGTCTGCCCTCATCCATTTCTCCACCTCCCTCAAAAGCGTATGTTATGTCCCGTCTTGTCGGTGGTTAGTTTGTGTTTGAGTATAGCCGAGTACAGCCCACCCTTGAATACCCAGCCTTATCTCCTCTTCTTTCAACACTAGTCTGCCCTCATTCATTTCTCCATCTGCCTCAAAAGTGTATGTCATGTCCCGTCTTGTCGGTGGTTAGTTTGTGTTTGAGTATAGGCGAGTACAGCCCACCCTTGAATACCTAGTCCAGCCTTACCTCCTCTTCTTTCAACACTGGTCTGCCCTCATTCATTTCTCCACCTCCCTCAAAAGCGTATGTTATGTCCCGTCTTGTCGGTGGTTAGGTTGTGTTTGAGAATAGCCGAGTACAGCCCACCCTTGAATATCTAGTCCAGCCTTACCTCCTCTTCTTTCAACACTAGTCTGCCCTCATCCATTTCTCCATCTGTCTCAAAAGTGTATGTGATGTCTCGAATATAGCCCATCCTTGAAGACCTAAGCCACCATTCCCACCTCCTCTTTTTTTTCATTACTCTGCACTCATCCATTTCTCCATTACTGTTATGTTCTATTATGATCGGTCTTGTTGTCAGTGGTAAGGTTGAATGATTTTGAGTAACTATGAGAAAAGAACGAGTACAGACCATCCTTGAATACCGAAACCCCCACTCCCACTACCTCTCTTTTTCCATTACTCTGTCCCCAAGGTGTACTGTGTTATGTTGTGTCTTGTTGTTAGGTCGAATGAATGTTGAGCAACTATGAGGAACGAGTACAGACCATCCTTGAATACCGAAACCCCCACTCCCACTACCTCTCTTTTTCCATTACTCTGTCCCCAAGGTGTACTGTGTTATGTTGTGTCTTGTTGTTAGGTCGAATGGATTTTGAGTAACTATGAGGAACGAGTACAGACCATCCTTGAATACCGAAACCCCCACTCTCACTACCTCTCTTTATCCATTACTCTGTCCCCAAGGTGTACTGTGTTATGTTGTGTCTTGTTGTTAGGTCGAATGGATTTTGAGTAACCATGAGGGAAGAACGAGTACAGACCATCCCTGAGTACCTAAGCCCCCACTCCCACCACCTCTCTTTTTCCATTACTCTGTCCCCAAGGTGTACTGTGTTATATTGTGTCTTGTTGTTAGGTTGAATGAATGTTGAGCAACTATAAAGCAACGGCGAGTACAACTAACCAGCCCGTCTCCAAGGTGTACTGTGTTACGATCCGTCTTGTTGTTAGGTTGAATGGAGTTTTAACAAGTACAAAGCAACGACAAGCACAAACCAGCCCGTCTCCAAGGTGTACTGTGTTACGATCCGTCTTGTTGTTAGGTTGAATGGAGTTTTAACAAGTACAAAGCAACGACAAGCACAAACCAGCTCGTCTCCAAATTAAAGTTATCGTTGAAACTGTTAAAGAGTGATGGTTTTCGCTCTTTTTGCTTGAGTTATCGGTCAGAAACAAGGAAAATGCAATGCGCTGAGTACGATAACTTGGCAATGCTGGTTCTCTCAATGGGACGGAAATGAGCACCGCCGCCACGCGCAGCTATGGCATATGTTTCCGACTTTACCTTTACCTGTTAGTGGCGATCATATATAAGGTCATTGTAAATAAAAACTACACCTCAGTAAAATGAATTAATCCTATTGACAGAACACGTCTCTTAGCCACAGAAAACTAATGTACATAATATCGTAAAGGTTTTGACATTCATATTTTTTTATACGAATAATGACGAAAACTTTCCTTAACACTACAGTGGTTTAAAGCTAATTACAAACATCTCCCCACAGAGAGCCTAAGTACATATCATTTTCATATTCATAGTTTTTTTTATACATATAACAACAAAACTTATCAACCCTCGAGTGGCTTAGAGCAATTACTTTAATGCACCTGGCCGCCGTATATTACCCGTTAGTATTTTTTTTACCTATCCAACTTTACCTTCGTGTCCCACCTGTTGTGTGACGGAAGAGGAGGGAGGGATTAAGTGGAGAAGGTGAAGAGGATGGAGATGGGATGGAGCCAATAAAAAAGGGAAAGAGGGAGTAGGGAGGAGGTGTAGAAGGGAAGGAGGAGGAAGGGATGGAAGAAGTGATAAAGGGAAAGAGGAAAGAGGATGTAAGTGAAGGGAAAGAGGAGGAAGGGATAATGGAGTGTAGCAAATGGAGAAGAGATAGATAAGGAAGGGAGGAAAAGAGCAGGGATGGAAGAAATGGAAAAGGGAGAGGAGAAAGGAGGAGAGATGAAGGAAGAAGGAGGTGGGAAAGGGAAAGAAGAAGGAATGGAGGAAATGGGAGAAAGAAAGAGAAGGAAGGAAGGTGGGAGGAAGTAGAGAAGTGAAAGAGGAGGAAGGGAGGAAGAATAGAGGAAGTGGAAAATAGAGAAAAAATAAATCAAACTTTGACAAATACAAAACAAAACAAAAATGAGAACAATATATGACTGATTGAATACTAAATAAAATAAAGAAACATACCCAGGAGAGAGAGAGAGAGAGAGAGAGAGAGAGAGAGAGAGAGAGTGCATATTTTATTAAGTGTGCCAGATAATTACTCACTCTCTCTCTCTCTCTCTCTCTCTCTCGGGGGGGGGGGGGGGCGCGTGACAAAGTATTCATATAAACATTTTCACGATATTCGTATTCATGAAAACAGAGAGAGAGAGAGAGAGAGAGAGAGAGAGAGAGAGAGAGAGAGAGAGAGAGAGAGAGAGGAAGAAGAAGAAGAAGAAAAAAATGAAGAAAGGAAAATTGTGATGTGAAATTGGAGGCACATGGCGATAAATTATATGTGTGTGTTCGTGTGTGTGTGTGTGTGTGTGTGATATAGGTACACATTGTGGGTTTGACAAGAGAATAATGAACGTTGAGGATGAGTAAGCGCAAGAGGAGGAGGAGGAGGATAAGTGAGTAGGTGTAAGGAAAAAGAGAAGGAAGGAAGGAAGAGGAGGAGGTGGATGAAGGTAATGAGGAGGAGGAGGAAGAGGAGGAGGAAGAATAAAGAGGAAGAAAGAGAAATGGGGTGGACGTGGGGAAAGGAAAGGACAGGAGGAAGAAGAGGAGGAGGAGGAGGAGGAGGAGGAGGAGTTTAATAGTCATGGGACGGAGATGTTGGCGATAGCGTGGGTGGAAAGAGAGAGAGAGAGAGAGAGAGAGGGTTACTATACCACTGACAAAAAGCATTCCTATTATTATTATTATTATTATTATTATTGACCATTTTTCTTCTTCCTTTTCTTTCTTTATTTCCTCTTCTTTCTTTCTTCTTCTTCATACTACTACTACTACTACTACTACTACTACCTAACATTCTCAAAGGCTGCTCTAACACCTCTTTGACACCCCAGAGAGAGAGAGAGAGAGAGAGAGAGAGCGTGGGTGCGAGGTGGTGGTGATGGTAGTGTCGGTCGTGCGTGTAGCGGTGCGCATGGACCTGTTGAAGCATTGTGAGAGGGAGAGAGTGTGAGAGAGAGAGAAGGAGAGAGGGAGAGAGGGAGAGAGGCAGTGTGTAGCGAGGAGTGGAAGCAGAGAGACGTCAGTGAGAGGTAAAGCGAGGGAGAGAGTCAACGCGCTCACTCTCACTCTCACTCGCTCACTCTCCCAGCTCACCTTCGATAGAGAGAGGGAGGAGAAGGGAGGGAGTGTGGAGATTTTTTTTCGGCCTGCCTGTTACGCCCACATCTCGCAAAGGTAAAGAAAGAAGCATGATTAGTTCCTTCATTGTTTGTGTTGGGTCAGTCAGTCAGTCAGTCAGTCAGTTAGTCGGTCAGTCAGTCAGTTAGTCGGTCAGTCAGTCAGGTTATTGGTTAGTTAGTCAGTTATTCAGTCAATCGAAAAGTTAGGCAGGCAGTCAGTTGGTTAGTCAGTCAGTCAGTCGGTCAGTCAGTCAGTCAGTTAGTCGGTCAGTCAGTCAGGTTATTGGTTAGTCAGTAATTCAATCAATCGACAAGTTAGGCAGGCAGTCAGTTGGTTAGTCAGTCAGGCAGTCAGTCGGTCAGTCAGTCGGTCAGTCAGTCAGGCAGTCAGTCGGTCAGTCAGTCGGGCAGTCGGTCAGTTTATTTGTCAGTTAGTCAGTAATTTAATCAATCGACAAGTTAGGCAGGCAGTCAGTTGGTTAGTCAGTCAGTCAGTCAGTCAGTTATCCAGTCATTCCAGTTTTCAGTCCAGTCAGTTAATTATTCCAGTTCGATAAGTTATACCAGACGTTCAGTTAATCCAGTCATACAGTCCTGTCAGTTAATCAGTCAATCATTTATTCCAGTTAGCCGGTTGGTGACTTATCTTATCCCAGTCAGTTAGTCAGTCAAGCAATTCAGTAAGTTAGTTTATTTAGCCATTACAGTCAGTCAGTCAGTCAGCCAGTCAGTCAATGTGTTGCTAGGAATCTTGTCTCTGTCATTTGTGAGTCTGATATACATACAAGGAAGCATGTTTTATTTATCCCATTTTTTACACGTTATTGCTTAGTTTTATCCACCAGCCAGTCAGTCAGTCGGCCAGTCAGTCAGTCAGTCAGTCAGTTAATGATTTTACGATACTTGCTACTGTCGTTTTATCGTTGAAAATGATTAAATAAATGAACGGTATTTTTATTTTTATTTATATCATTTAGTTTTATTTCACAATCTACCGGTCAGTCAGTCAGTCAATGAATTTACGAATCTTGCCAAGTTTGTTTTACCGTTGGACATGCAAGAAGAAAGAGAGAGAGAGAGAGAGAGGTTTTGTTGTTAGCCTACTTCATCCGTATCATTTTCAGTCAGTCAGTCACTCGGTCAGTCACTCGGTTAGTCAGTCAGTCAGTCACGCTCATTCTCTCTCTCTCTCTCTCTCTCTCTCTCTCTCTCTCTCTCTCTCTCTTCGTCTCCTTTCCACCCAAATAACAATAATACTCAACGAACATTACTTTTTATATAATTTTCCAGCCCTTATTTTCCTCTCGTCCACTCCCTACATAAATAAAAATTCGGCCACGTTGCTATTCCAGTATATATAATGTAGGTATAGTTTAATTGGCGCCTTGCTAATTACATTGTGTCATTTTTTCACTTACAATAATAATAATAGTAATAATAATAATGGTGGCGTATGAAAATTATTTGAGCCTGGGGTTTGTTTATTTATTTGTGTAATGGCGTATGTGGGTTTTTGTTATTAGTGGGATTATTATTATTATTATTATTATTATTATTAATATTATTATTATTATTATTAGTGTGGTTATTATGGTTGTGATTGTTGTTTTTGTTTTTGTTGTTGTTGTTCTTCTTTTTCTTCTTCTTCTTTTTGTTTTCCATGTTCTTGTTCTTGGTTTTTGGTCTTCTTCTTCTTCTTCTTCTTTATTATCTTTACCATCAACACCTATCAATAAAGACACTGCAATAAAATTAAACTACGATAACAGTGATAAAGAGGAGATAACGGTAATGCAAAATAATGACAGAGAGAGAGAGAGAGAGAGAGAGAGAGAGGGGGACAAGGGGGGTCTAAGTAATGTGGAAATGAAAATAATTATACGAGCGTTTTTCCGCCCACCGTCGCTCGGGCTCCGCGCTGTCGCTTGGGTTTGCTTTAGGGACACAGCGAATAGTCTGGGCCATGGGGGATGTGTGGTCTGGGCATCTGTGGAAATCTATGTAAATACGTTCTCTGTCTATATGTATCAGTGTATTATGTCTATCTATGTATCTATTTATCTCTATCTGCCTAGCTACTTATCTATCTATATGTATCTATTTATCATTTAAGTTAAGCAAGATATTAGGCTATTCTTTCTATTCTTATTCGTATTTACGTTTCTTCCTTTCCTTCTTTTTCTTCTTGTTCTTGTTCTTCTCGTTTTTCTTCTTCTTCTTCTTCTTCTTCTTTTTCCTCTTTTCTTCTTCTTTTTCCTCTTCTCCTCCTTGGTCTTATTCTTATTCTTATTGTTACTATTACTTCTACTACCAATTCTCCTCCTCCTCCTCCTCCTACTACTGCTACTACTACTACTACTACTTTTACCGCTACTCCTGCCTCTTTGTACGTATATTTTCATCATCATCACCATCCTCCTCCACCACATCATCACCATCACCGCTATTATTACCAGCATCATCCCCGTAAAACCCTTCATCTGTCCTGGGCCTCGACGGCAGTGGTAGTATCGGCGAGGCGGACTCCATTAATTTCCATTGCATTACCTCAATAATTCAGTCACTATATTGGCGCTATTGACAGTAATGCGAGAAATACGCGCCGGGGAGGTGACCTTTTATCTGGGGCTCTCCTACGCAGCTTGTGTTTGCTATTGTTTGTCTGGGTTGGTTCTTGTTTGTTAGGTTTTGCTTGTTTTTCTTAGTGTTTGTTTTTGGTTATGTAGGTAAGCTTTTTTTTTCTAGCTTCATTTTGTTTTTGTTTGCCTTTGTTAGCTTTTGTTCGTGTTTCATTGCTTTTGTTTGATTTTGTTTGTCTTTGTTTTTATTTGTTCGTCTGTTATTTTTGTTTGCCTGGGTCGGGTTTTATTTATCTTTTGCCATTTGGTTATTTCTGTCCTTGTTTGCTGAGGTATTGTTTTGCTTTCTTAGATTTTGTTAGCTTTTGTTTGCCTCTGTTTGTTCTGTTTGCCTTAATAGCTCTTGTTTATATTTGTTTTCTCGGTAATATTATGTTTTCTTTGCTTCTGTTTGTCTTTGTTAGCTTTTGTTTGTTTTTGTTTGCTTCCGTTTGTTTTGTTTTGTCTTGCTAGCTCTCGTTTTGTTAATGTTTATCTTTGTTTAAGTATGATTTTGTTTGTTTCCTTACCCTTTGTTACCTTTTGTGACCTCCTGTTATCCCATTTGATAGTCTTTTTCTCTTTTTTGCGTCAGGTGGATCACGCGGAGGGTTCACTGATCCGAGAACTGATTCGAAACACAACAGCTCACACGTGTTTTTTATTTTTCATGTATTCGTTTAAACGTAAAAAATAAATGAAGAAAGAGAACGACAGCAAACCCACGCTATCATTCTTTTTTAAATATTATTAATTAAATGCGCGCAAAACTGATGGGAATAAATCTAAACAAGAAATTCCACTTATAATTTTAATAAGGTAATTTGTGGGAGGGAGGAAAAAAGTTGGAAAAAGTTGGAATTAAAGGATCAGGAAAAAAAGTCAGAATACGAAAAACGAGATTCAAATCATAAAACAACAACAACAACAAGAAGAACATCAAGACACCTGTCCATCCGAAATTGCCCTCTCTTCTGGCCACTCTGCACTTTTCGCTTTGTGGGAGCAACAATTATTGGGCTTTTTTTCTACATTTTCTTTTTTGTTGTCCTTGAGTTGCATTCTGTACTGTAAAAAAAAAAAATGATAAGGGCGGTGTGAACATATCCATTAAAAAGGCGGTTGTAGGCTATTGTATTTAAACTAACAAAATAAAATAGGTGTATGCAGATTTGAACTTAAAGCATTTGTTGCCCTTGAGTTGCTCTGTGCTATAAAAAAATAAATAAAATAAATAAATAAAATAAATAACAAGGGTGGTGTGAACATAGCCATTACTAAGGCGGTTGTATCATATTTAAGCTAATAAAATAAAATAGGTGTATGCAGATATGAAGCCGGAAACCTGATGTAAATAAATCTAAACGTGAAATTTAAGTTGTTTAATTTTGTTATTTTGTTTTTGATTTTGTTATGTTATTTTTGAATTTTTTATTTTGTTATTCTATTTTGAGCTGAATTAGGGAAAATTTGTGGGAAAGAGGTAAAAATGGTTGTCTAAAAAAACTGAACCAGAGTATTAAAAAAAAAACCCCATCTGGAAAAAGAAGAATCAGCGCACAATAAAAAAATCATCAACAGCAAGTACATTAAAAAAAAAAGATTGTAAAATTTGAACTGATAACCAAAAAGTTCTGACCACAAAAAAAAGAGAGAATCAGCTTAAAAACAAAAATAACAACAACAACAACCACCACCACCAACAACAACAACAAAAAAAAGTAGCTGTGAAACTTTAAACCAGAGTATTAGAAAGTAAAATCAGGGTAAAAAAAAAAAAAGAGAATCAGAGTGCAATTAAATAACAACAACAACAGCAAAAACAAAGTACCTGTAAAAGTTTGAACCAGAGTATCACAATAAAAAGAAATCAGAGCAGAAATGGAGAAACAGAAAAAAAAGTAGATGTAAAAGTTTGACCAAAGTATTACAAAAAAAAAGGAATCTGAGCATAGAAAGAGATTCAAAGCACGAACAACAACAACAGCAACAACAACAACAACAACAACAACAACAACAACAACAACAACAACAACAACAACAACAACAAAAAGAAAAGAAAGTAGCTGTAAAAGTTTGACCAAAGTATTACAAAAAGAAAAAAAAAGGAATCAGTATAAAAAAATCAAAGCACGAACAACAACAACAACAACAACAACAAAAACAGAAGGTAGTTACGAAGTTAATGGGAATAAATAAGGCGATTGTATTATATTTGAAGTAAAAAATAAATCGGTGAAAATTTAAATGCAAATCTGGTGGAAATGATTAAAAAAATAGTTCTCATAATTTGCTCCGTAGAATTTTGAAGGAGAGGTAGAAAAAAAATAGATGTAATATTTATAATAGAAATATAAAAAAAAAGTCGATTATATATATATTTATTGAACTAATAAAATAACATTAATGTAAAGAGATATGAACGCAAAGCTGATGGAAATAAATTGATACGAAAAAAGAAATCCGTAATAGTTTAATATTGTGAAAAGTCTGGAGCAATTGAATATGAAAAAAAAGCTATTGAATTCAGAATCAGCGTATAAAAAAATAAAAATAAATGATTGTTATATATATATTGAACTAAAAGAGCGGAATGTAAATGTTCGTGAGACTGATGGAATTGAAATAAAAAAATGATAACTATTCGGTCATAATTTGATATCGATAAAAAAAAGATGAAGATAAAAAAAAGAGTGTAGCTATGAAACTTAGAATCAGAGTACGAAAAAAAAAGTTTATAATTCAGCTGAAAAATAAATAAAATCAATGTAAATAGATATGAACGCAAAAATGAACGAAAAAAAAAAAAGAAATCTCCGTCAAAACATTAAAGGATCGAGGAATTTCGGAGGCGATAAAATAAAAAAGTAAAGTAACCATAAAATTTCGAATGTGAGTACGAAAAAAAGGTTACCTGTTTATATATACTTGTTGAGCCTAAAGGAAGAGAAATAGGCGAAAAATCTGGAAGTGAAAAACAAAACGAATTTCAGTCATAATTTGATATCGAAAAAAAAAAAAAAAAAATTTGTGAACGGGAAAGACGAAAAGAAGAGTACATATTAGAATTCATAATCAAAGTGTATAAAAAAAAGGTGTCGACTATGTATACTTGTTGAGGTCATAAAACAAAAGAAAAATAATAGGCTACCAATAAAGCTGATGAGAAAATTTTGAAGCCATAAAAGGAAAAAAAGAGCGTAACCATAAAATTTAGAACCAAACTATACAAACAAACAAACAAACAAAAAAAAAAGATCTCGACTGTTTATATTTATTGAGGTCGTAATACAAAACGAAAACAATGCCAAGAAACCTGATAACGAGAAAATCTTGTAGCGATAGAATTAAAAAAAACAAAACAAAAATAGCTTACCATAAAACTTAAAATCAAAGTATATACATAAAAAAAATCGGCTGTTTATATTTATCGAGGTCATAAAACAAAACAAAAACAATGCCAATAAAGCTGATGTAGAGATAATTTTAAATCCATAAAAGGAAAAAAAGAGTAACCATAAAATTTAGAACCAAAGTATACAAAAAAAAGGATCTCGACTGTTTATATTTATTGAGGTCGTAATACAAAACAAAAACAATGCCAATAAAGCTGATAACGAGGAAATTTTGAAGCGATAAAATGAAAAAAAAAGTAGTACAACATTTATAATCAAAGTATAGATGTATATATAAAAAGCTATCGGTTGTTTATATTTATCGAGGTCATAAAACAAAACAAAAACAATGAAAATAAAGCTGATAACGAGAAAATTTGAAGCGATAGAATAAAAAGAAATGAAAGTAGGTATAAAATTCAGAATCGAAGAATTTATAAAAAAAGAATCTCGACTTTAGATATTTATTGAGGTCATAAAACAAAACAAAAACAATGCCAATAAACCTGATAACGAGAAAAATTTGAAGCGATAAAATGCAAAAAAAAAAAAAAAAAGTAGTACAACATTTATAATCAAAGTCTAGATGTGTATATAAAAAGCTGTTTATATTTATCGAGGTCATAAAACAAAACAAAAAACAATGTCAATAAATATGATAAATTTATGATATCTCTCGCCACGGTTTGAATCAGGGCAAAAAAGTTCAGGAATTCCGTTAATAAAACATCGCGTATTGAACTGCATGCTTTGGCGAGAGAGAGAGAGAGAGAGAGAGAGAGAGGGAGGAGGAAAAGGACATGACGGAAGGAATAATGAAAAGAAAGAAAACAAATAAAAGGAAGAAAGTAATGAATAAGGAAGAGAGAGAGAAGGAAAAACAGGAAAGAGGAGGAAAAAGACATGAGGGAAGGAAGAAAAGAAGGAAAGAAAGTAAATGTAGGGAAGAAAGATAGGAATGGATAACGAAGAGAGAGAGAGAGAGAGAGAGAGAGAGAGAGAGAGAGAGAGAGAGAGAGAGAGAAATCAATGTGTTTATTTGCTCTTAATTGCAATATAAAGACAAAAGGTGTATTGGCAGCACACACACACACACACACACACACACACACACACACACACACACACACACACACACACACACACACACACACACACACACACACACACACACACACACACACACATACACAAACACACATCTGCCTGTCTGTCTGTCCCTTGTAGCAAAATTAATTTCATTGCAAAATCGATAAATGAGAAAACAAGCAAAAAAAAAAGATAAAAATAAAACAAAAAGAAAGAAAGAAAGAAACAAACAAACAAACAAACAAAAAGAAATGCCAACGCGATTCGTACGATACTTTGACCTTTGTGAACGATACGTCTCTCTCTCTCTCTCTCTCTCTCTCTCTCTCTCTCTCTCTCTCTCTCTCTCTCTCTCTCTCTCTCTCTCTCTCTCTCTCTCTCTCTCTCTCTCTCTCTCCGAGAGAGAGAGAGAGAGAGAGAGAGAGAGAGAGAGAGAGAGAGAGAGAGAGAGAGAGAGAGAGAGAGAGATTACTATTTTCTATTTGTTCCTCCGTTTTTTTTTCTTCTCATTTTCTCTTGTTCTTTTTCCTCTCCCCCCTCTCTCTCATTTTGCCTCTCCTTTATTTTTCTTTCTTTCTACTCCATAATTTTCTCTTTTCACTCTCCCTTTCTAATTTAAACTCTTCTTTTTCTCTTTTCTCTTTCTATTTTTTCTCTCGCTCTTTCTTTTCTCTTTTTCTCTCAGATTTTTTCTCCTTTTATTCATCTTTTTGTTTTCTATTTTTCTCCTGGTTTTCTGTCCCTTTCTAATCTTTACTCCTTTTCTTTTTTTCTTTTTTCCATTATCTTAGTTTTCCCTTTTCTCTTGTCTCGTTTTCTTCTTTCTTCCTTTTTCTTTCCTTGTCTTTTTTTACTCTTTCCTTCCTTTCTTCCTTCCTTCCTTCCTTCTCGCATTCTCTTACTCTTTTCCTGTTTCGTTTCTCCTTTCTTTCATCTTATTTCCAATTCTCTTACTTTTTTTCCTCCTTTCCATGTCTGTTTTTACTCCTTCCATATTTCCTTCCTTCCTTCCTTCCTTCCTTCCTTCCCGCATTCTCTTATTCTCTTCCTGTTTTGTTTCTCCTTTCTTTCATCTTCCTTCCTATTCACTTATTTTTTTTCCTCCTCTCCATGTCTGTTTTTACTCCTTCCTTCCTTCCTTCCTTCCTTCTCGCTTTCTCTTATTCTCTTCCTGTTTCGTTTCTCCTTTCTTTTATCTTACTTCCTATTCACTTAATTTTTTCCTCCTCTCCATGTTTCTTTTTGCTCCTTCCTTTTTCTCCTTTCTTTCTGTTATCTAGTTTTCTCTTGCTCTCATTTCATATTTTATTTCTCTCTGTCCTTTAGCGTTCTATTGCTCTTTCCTTTCTCTTTTATTTTCTCTCGTCCTGTTCTCTCTCTTCCCTCATTTTCTCATTTTTTGTCTATTATCTCGCGTAATTCTGCTTTTTTCCCTCATTTTCTCATCTTTTGTCTCTATTATCTCACTCCTGCTATTTCCGTCTTTTGTTCAAGCTTCGTCAATGGTGCCAGTAGGGTTTCTCTGTAGGGCGCAGGCAAGTGTTTATAGTGGCGCCATCTCGCTTGGCTTATGCTGTCCCTCGGAGCTCATTTTTGATCCTCATTTAGATAGATTGAAGAGTCCGGGTTGACAGTGGATAGTCTTTGGCCCCTTTCACACTTGCTTGGGTACTACGAAAGGGGAAGGAAGAGGATGGGAAGGGAAGGAGATGGGAATGAAAAGGCGTAGCAGAGGAAGGAAGGGGAAAAAGAAGGAACTGAGATGGGATAAGTAGGAGGTGGAAAGATAAGTCGATGGGAAGGGAATGAAAAGGAATGGAAGGGAAAGTGATGAATGAAAATAATGGTCAGTTTGTAGCGGTGGGCGGGATGCGAACTTGTGCCCACCTGACGCAGTGCCCGCAAGCTGACCACTCAGCCACCGCCTCCGTCAGTTCATTCTCTCATTTTCCCATTTTCTTTCTTTATTATCTCACATTCTCGTTTTTCTCTCTCATTCTCTCCCTTTTTGTGGCTAAAGACTTAACGACCCCTGCAGCAATATTCAGATAAAAGAGAGATAAAGAGAGAGAAAAAAAGAGATAGCTTACTGTATTATCACTTTTTTTTAATCTCTCTCTCTCTCTCTCTCTCTCTCTCTCTCTCTCTCTCTCTCTCTTTCTGTAATTTGTTTCCATAATTAAAGTAACGGTCTAACTATTTTCTATTCTCTTTTTTTTTCATTTTTCTTTTTTTGTGTGTGGGGAGTTTGGAATGGCCGGTCCTGTTTTTGTTTTTGTTTGTTTTTGTTTTGTTGTTTATTTTTTCTTTCTAGCCAAATGCCGCGTGACGTTTCGGTGTGTTTAATTTATTTGCCTCTTTGTTTATTTATGTTTATTTGGGCGTCTATTGTTTCTTTAGTGTTCCCGGTGAGTGCCTCCTGTCGTTTGGTATATAGTGTGTCTGTCTTCGTTTTCTTTATTTTTCGTATTTTCTTTCTTTTTTCTTTCTTTTTGTCTTCTTTTTGTCTTTTTCTTGTTTTCTTTCTATTTGTCTCCTCTTTGTTTTTTGTTTTTCTTTTGTCTTCTCTTTTTATTTTTTTATTTCTTTTTGTCTTCTCTGTCTTTTTCTCTTATTCTTTCTTTATTCAGTTACGTATTTCACTTTTTTATTTTTCTTATTTCTTTCTCTTTTCTTTCCTGTTTTCCTTTCCTCGTTTTTTCCTATTTTTTATTTTCCTCTCTTCAGTCTTTTTTTTTCCTTCTATCTATCTATATTTTCATCTATCTATATTTCTGGTTATTCATATATTTATCTACTTATCAGTTTTCTCTTTTTCAGTCAATATATCGATTAACTTTGTCTGTCTTTCTATATATATTTTTTTCTGATGCATTTCTTTTCTTTCTTTCTTTCTTCCTTCCTTCCTTCCTTCATTCATTCATTCATTCACTCATCCCAGTACTCACGTATTCATGCATTACCTCACCTATACACCTGTCCATACATATACATCCGAGGCCTTCGTTTCCATAATTAAAAAGAGCAGAACCTGTCTATGCTAACATATATACACGTAGATTAGAACAGCTTGAAATAGCCTACTCTTTAATTCCAGCCTAACGTTACATTATTCCGAATTGACGTGCAAGTAATAGGCTATAGGCTTTAACCTTCCGTTCTGCTTTGTTTTTTCATCTGTAGCGAAAGAAAATACTGGTCTATATAATGTTTTTTTTTATATATATATATAGTCTAGTGCCTGTTTCTTTCGGCCACCTCTTGGGATTCTTTTTAGGAGCAGCGAGTAGCGGGCTTTTTTTTTTAAATTATTGTTTCCTTTTTTTGTGCCCTTGAGCTGTCTCCTTTGTTGTAAAAAAAAAAAGTATTAAGCGAATTCCATGTATAAATCTATTGACGAATATAGGTTCAATAATGCATAAGTTCGTGAATGAATAATAAAATCCATCAGTAAAGAGAGATAGATAAGGAAGGAAAGGAAGGTTGATTGAAAGAAAAACAGATATACGTAAACAGACAAAAATGAATGAATAAAAAATGAATATAGCTAGATAGACATGAAAAAATATAAATGTAGTAAAATTAGATGGATAAAAAGAGAGAAGTAGATAAGGAAGGAAATGAAGGTTCAATGAAAGAAAGAAAAACAGATAGACGTAAACAGACAAAAAATGGATAAATAAGAAAATTAATATTGCTAGATAGAAAAAAATATAAATATAGTAAAATTAGATGGATAAAAACACGTAATTAGACAGATGAATAGATAGATGGATAGAGATAGATAGAAAGATATATAGATAGAAATGTCAAAATAATCTGGACAGAAATAATGAAAGAAAGAAAAGAGGGGAAAAAATAAATGAGGTAAACAGAAAAAAATAGAAAGAAAGGAAAATTTAAAAAAAGAACAGCGATTTGCGGGCTTTTTTTTACACCTTTTTTTGTTGCCCTTGAGCTGTTTCTTTAGCTGTAAAAAAAAAAGAGGTCTATAACAACATATTTTTAAGCTAGTAAATGCTTTTTCCCATAAATCTTAACAGTTTTCAAAGAATAATATCGCTCTAGTTCGCTTTCTCTTCCTAATTTTAAGAATAACATCGTATCAGTTGACTCTTTCCGTCTATTCATTATTTCTCAATCTCATTTTTCACTTCATTACTCATTATTCTATTGTTTCCATTCCGCGAAAATAAGATTGTCGGGAAGGTCAAAGGATTAGCATTACCTTCATTACTGTTTTTGTTGCTGTTGTTTTGTTGTTGAGAGAGAAAAGCACATATATTTAGAAGCGCAAGTTGTGTTTAAAACTGCTCTATGTCATTCCTGCATAGTATCAGGAACTTACTCTGTGCAAAATAACTAAACAAAGGTCATAGCCTATCTTTAATTTGTTTCGCATTATCATCCTCCTATCTTACTGACTCCTATATTTAGAGGCGCTAGTTGTGTTTAAAACTGCTGTATGTCATTTCTGCCTTATTTCAGGAACTTACTCTTTGCAAAATATCAAAACAAAGGAGGTCATAGCCTATCCTTAGTTTGTTTCACATTATATATTTAGAAGCGCATGTTGTGTTTAAAACTGCTCTGTCATTCCTGCCTAATATCAGGAACTTACTCTGTGCAAAATAACAAAACAAAGGAGGTCATAGCCTATCCTTAGTTTGTTTCGCATTATTTATTTAGAAGCGCAAGTTGTGTTTAAAACTGCTCTATGTCATTCCTGCCTAATATCAGGAACTTACTCTATGCAAAATAACAAAACAAAGGAGGTCATAGCCTATCCTTAATTTGTTTCGCATTATCTTATTAGCTTACTGACTCCGATATTTAGAAGCGCTAGTTCTGTTTCAATTTAATCAGTAATTTTACCGTAGTATGTTAGGGACGCGACCCAAACACAATAACAGAGGTAATATGCTATCCCTAACTTGTTTTGCATCGTTAGCCTTTATACTCATTCCTAATTTGCGCGTTTATTTAGAAGCGTATTAAGTCGTGTGTAAAATTAATCTTATGTTATTTCTGTACTCTGTTTTCTCTGCCTTGCTACATATATTTTCCAGGTGGAGGAGAGTTGCATAAGAGAGAGTTCACGGCGCTCCATAGTGACTCCGCGGCTTCTCTCCCCGCCTTCCTATTTCTCCTCTTCCTCGAGATAGTTAGGCCATTGTACAGGAAATCTCATAACCCTTGCTCATATATTATTGACACATATACTTACAAACATTATCATATTTGAGGTTCAACTGTAAGGTATAACCAAATACAATTGAGAACAAAACAAAATATATTCAAGTAACAGCCTATCACACATTATTAAGAGATTTCTGTTGACATTCATTCTGCATTCTGTGATACAACATTGGAAGCAGTTAGAAGGATATTTGGCCATGTTTAAAATTCATCAATATCGTCTTAATTTTGTTTTAGGGATAGGCTATAACACAACACATATAAACACGCGCATAACATCGGAAGACATTAAAAGCATTCTGGACGAATTTAAAATCAATATCTAACTTTCTCTCATTCTTTTTAGAGATATGAACAAACACAAACAAACCATAACATAAATTCAAGTAATAGCCTATCATTCTAAGAGGTTTCCGTCTATATATTGCCCTGTAACAAGATATTTGAAACCGTTAGAAGCATATTTGGTCATGTTTCCTTCCTTTCTTTCCTCCCTTCTTTCCTTTCTTCCTCCCTTCCCTTCCTGTCTTCCCTCCTTTCCTATCATTCCTTCCTTCCTTTCCTCTTTTCCTTCCTTCCTTTCCTCCCTTCGTCCCTCTCTTCCTCCCTTCCCTCCTTTCCTGTTTGAAGAATATAACCCAACAAAACAACACAATCAAGAATAGCCTATCATGCGTTGTTAAGATATTTCTGTTGCCATCGCTCCCGTAAGAAGACATTGGCACCCGTCTCTAAGAGGTTGCCCACAATAGCAGTCGAATGAGATCTTGGCGTGATAGTATTTGCCAGGCGGGAAATAATAATAATAATAACACCGCCGTTGCAACCACCTCGGGGAATGCCATAATACACACAGTTTGGGTCCTCTCTCTCTCTCTCTCTCTCTCTCTCTCTCTCTCTCTCTCTCTCTCTCTCAGCTAATAGAAAGTGATATAAATGGAATAGTAAGAGAGAATATTGATAATAGTAAAAATAATAACAATAATAATAAGAAAAAGAATAACAGGTAACAATAATAATCAGATAATAATAATGTTGAGATTAGTAATAAAAGAAAAGGAAGGAAGGAAGGAAGGAAGAGAGGAAAGGAAGGGAAGAAAAAATGAAAGGAAGGAAGGAAGGGAAGAGAAAAAGGGAAATGGGAACAGGAAAGAAAGGGGGGGAAGATAGGAAGAAAGGAGGAAAGGAAGGGAGGAAGAAATTAAAGGAAAGAAGAGGAAGAGAGGAAAGAAAGGAAGGAAAAGAAGAAAGAAAAGAAGGCATGGAGGAAAGGAAAAGAAGAACAGGAAATGAAAGGAGGAAAAGAAAAAGAAAAGGAAGGAATGGAGGAAAGGAAAAGAAGGAAAACAGATGAAAGGAATAGAGGCATAAAGGAAATAAATGAAGGAATGGAAGGAAGGAAAAGAGAAACAGATGAAATAATAATAATAATAATAATAATAATAATAATAATAATAATAATAATAATAACAACAAGAAAACAACAGCAACAAAAACAGTAATGGAGGTAATGATAATCCTTTGACCTTCCCGCCAATTTTATTTTCGCGGAATGGAAACAATTATATGATATTACGTTGATCCGAGAGAGAGAGAGAGAGAGAGAGAGTTTAATAAGAATCGCAGTATCAAAAAAAAAAGCACCGTTTCACTTTCTCTTTCTCTCTCTTTATTAATTTTATTCTCTTTTTTTTTCTATTTCCTCTCTTCTTTTCTTTCCTTTCTTCCTCCTTTCCTTCCTTTTCTCTCCTCTTCCCTATCTTTCCTCTTCTTGCTTTCCTTTCCTCTTGACCTATCTTTTCTCTCTTCGTCTCCTTTTCTTTCCTCTTCTTTTCCTCTCTTCCTTTCTTTCCTCCTCCTTCTTAATTCCTCCCCCCTTCCATCCCCCTTTTCCACTCCTTTCCTCTGTTTTACCCTTCCTTTTCTCTCCCCCTCCCTTTCTTTTTCTCTCTCCCTTCCTTTCTTCCCTTACCGTAATTCCTTTTTCGTCCTCTTTCTTTAATTTCCTCCCCCCTTCCATCCTCCTTTTCCATTCTTTTTCTCTCTTCTACCCTTCCTTTACTCTCTCCCTCCCTTTCTTTTTCTCTCTCCCTTCCTTTCTTCCCTTTCCGTAATTCTTTTTTCCTCCTCTCTTTAATTTCCTCCCCCCTTCCATCCTCCTTTTCCATTCTTTTCCTCTCTTCTACCCTTCCTTTACTCTCTCCCTCCCTTTCTTTTTCTCTCTTCCTTTC
>NC_066524.1:15671660-15689160 GCF_024679095.1 Eriocheir sinensis
GAAGAAAGGAAGAGAAAGAGAATGGAAATGAAAGATAAAAGTATAGACGAAAGAAGAAAGGAAGAGAAAGAGAATGGAAATGAAAGAAAAAAAGTATAGACGAAAGAAGAAAGGAAGAGAAAGAGAATGGAAATGAAAGAAAAAAGTATAGACGAAAGAAGAAAGGAAGAGAAAGAGAATGGAAATGAAAGATAAAAAGTATAGACGAAAGAAGGAAGGAAGAGAAAGAAATGAAAGAAAAAAAGTATAGAAGAAAGAAGGAAGGAATAGAAATAGAATAGAAATGAAAGAAAAAAGTATAGACGAAAGAAGAAAGGAAGAGAAAGAGAATAGAAATGAAAGAAAAAAGTATAGACGAAAGAAGAAAGGAAGAGAAAGAGAATGGAAATGAAAGATTAGAGTATAGACGAAAGAAGGAAAGAAGAGAAAGAGAATGGAAATGAAAGATAAAAGTATAGACGAAAGAAAAAAGGAAGAGAAAGAGAATGGAAATGAAAGATAAAAGTATAGACGAAAGAAGAAAGGAAGAGAAAGAGAATGGAAATGAAAGATAAAAGTATAGACGAAAGAAGAAAGGAAGAGAAAGAGAATGGAAATGAAAGAAAAAAGTATAGACGAAAGAAGAAAGGAAGAGAAAGAGAATGGAAATGAAAGATAAAAAGTATAGACGAAAGAAGGAAGGAAGAGAAAGAGAATAGAAATGAAAGAAAAAAGTATAGACGAAAGAAGGAAGGAAGAGAAAGAGAATAGAAATGAAAGAAAAAAGTATAGACGAAAGAAGAAAGGAAGAGAAAGAGAATAGAAATGAAAGAAAAAAGTATAGACGAAAGAAGGAAGGAAGAGAAAGAGAATAGAAATGAAAGAAAAAAGTATAGACGAAAGAAGAAAGGAAGAGAAAGAGAATGGAAATGAAAGAAAAAAAAGTATAGACGAAAGAAGAAAGGAAGAGAAAGAGAATGGAAATGAAAGATAAAAGTATAGACGAAAGAAGAAAGGAAGAGAAAGAGAATGGAAATGAAAGAAAAAAGTATAGACGAAAGAAGAAAGGAAGAGAAAGAGAATGGAAATGAAAGATAAAAGTATAGACGAAAGAAGAAAGGAAGAGAAAGAGAATGGAAATGAAAGATAAAAGTATAGACGAAAGAAGAAAGGAAGAGAAAGAGAATGGAAATGAAAGATAAAAAGTATAGACGAAAGAAGGAAGGAAGAGAGAGAATGGAAATGAAAGAAAAAAGTATAGACGAAAGAAGAAAGGAAGAGAAAGAGAATGGAAATGAAAGATAAAAGTATAGACGAAAGAAGAAAGGAAGAGAAAGAGAATGGAAATGCAAGAGAAAAAGTAGAGAAGAGGAAAATATTGAAGCACGAAGAGAAAAAAAGAAAGAAAGAAGAGAGAATTAGGAAAAGAATAGAAGAAAAGGAAGGGAAGAAAAAAGGAGAAAAAGAAAGAAAAAGACAGAATTAGAAAAAAATAAAGAAAAAAAAGGAATGCAAGGGAAATGAAAAGAAAAAAATAACAAAAAGAAAAGCAGAAAAAGTAAACGAAGAAAAAAAGAAAAAGATAAGAAACGAAAACGAAGGAAAACAAGACGAGAAGAAAAAAAGAATAAAGAAAAGAGAAAAGAAAAAAGAAAAAAAAAGAAAGGGAAGAGAAAAGACAAACTAAAATATGCAAAAAAACGAAAAAAAGATAAAAATAAAGAAAAGAAAATGAGGAAAGAAGAAAAAGAAAAGATAAACATAGAAAAAGAAATAAAAAATGATGAAAAAATGGACTGAAAAACAAAAACAAAATCGCATCAGTATTCAGAGTATTCCTTTCTCTTACATATGTTTTCCTTGTATTTATTTGGACCAATCATAATCAAGGACCGTAACCGAGCCAGCCAATGAACGCACGTCCTTCTCTGCCTCGGTATAGACGCCATGAAGAGAAATATAAATGAAAGAAGAGAAAAATTGTATAAGGATATGCGCGCGTCCTTCAGCCTCGGTATAGAAGCCATGAAGAGAAATATAAACGAAAGTAGAAAAAAAATATATATAAGGATATGCGCGCGTCCTTCAGCCTCGGTATAGACGCCATGAAGATAAATATAAACGAAAGAAGAAGAGAAAAATTGTATAAGGATATGCGCGCGTCCTTCAGCCTCGGTATAGACGCCATGAAGATAAATATAAACGAAAGAAGAAGAGAAAAATTGTATAAGGATATGCGCGCGTCCTTCTCTGCCTCGACTATAGACGCCATGAAGAGAAATGTAAACGAAAGAAGAAGAGAAAAATTGTATAAAGATATGCGCGCGTCCTTCTCTGCCTAGACTATAGACGCCATGAAGAGAAATATAAACGAAAGAAGAAAAGAAAAATTGTATAAGGATATGCGCGCGTCCTTCAGCCTCGGTATAGAAGCCATGAAGAGAAATATAAACGAAAGTAGAAAAAAAATATATATAAGGATATGCGCGCGTCCTTCAGCCTCGGTATAGAAGCCATGAAGAGAAATATAAACGAAAGTAGAAAAAAAATATATATAAGGATATGCGCGCGTCCTTCAGCCTCGGTATAGACGCCATGAAGATAAATATAAACGAAAGAAGAAGAGAAAAATTGTATAAGGATATGCGCGCGTCCTTCAGCCTCGGTATAGACGCCATGAAGATAAATATAAACGAAAGAAGAAGAGAAAAATTGTATAAGGATATGCGCGCGTCCTTCAGCCTCGGTATAGACGCCATGAAGATAAATATAAACGAAAGAAGAAGAGAAAAATTGTATAAAGATATGCGCGCGTCCTTCTCTGCCTCGACTATAGACGCCATGAAGAGAAATGTAAACGAAAGAAGAAGAGAAAAATTGTATAAAGATATGCGCGCGTCCTTCTCTGCCTCTGTATAGACGCCATGAAGAGAAATATAAACGAAAGAAGAAGAGAAGAATTGTATAAGGATATGCGCGCGTCCTTCAGCCTTGGTATAGACGCCATGAAGAGAAATATAAACGAAAGAAGAAGAGAAAAATTGTATAAAGATATGCGCCTCCTCGTCCTTCTCTGCCTCGACTATAGACGCCATGAAGAGAAAATATAAACGAAAGAAGAAGAGAAAAATTGTATAAAGATATGCGCCTCCTTGTCCTTCTCTGCCTCGGTATAGACGCCATGAAGAGAAATATAAACGAAAGAAGAAGAGAAGAATTGTATAAGGATATGCGCGCGTCCTTCTCTGCCTAGACTATAGACGCCATGAAGAGAAATATAAACGAAAGTAGAAAAGAAAAATTGTATCAGGATATTAATTTGGGTTTGAAAGGACAAGAAAAAGAAGAAAATAAAAGAAAAATATATATGATGTTTTTTTGTTATTTTTATCATTTTTCTCTTATTTTTCTTCTTTGTCTTTCTCCTTTTTTTTAATTTTCTGCCTTTTGCTTTTCTTCTTCTTTTCTTCTTTTTTTTCTTCTTCTTCTTCCTCTTCTTCTTTTTTCTTCTTCTGAATCATCATCTTTTTCTTCTTTTTCTTCTTCTTCTTCTTCTTCTTCTTCTTCTTCTTCTTCTTCTCGTTTAGGATAAAATGCAAACCTTGAAAATTTGAAAGTTAAAAGATAAAGAGGGCATGGTAACTATCTCTCTCTCTCTCTCTCTCTCTCTCTCTCTCTCTCTCTCTCTCTCGTCTCCTCTTACTCCTTCTCCTCTTACTCCTCCTCCTCTTTCTCCTCCTCCTCTTACTCTTCCTCCTCCTCATTTTCTTCCTCTTTTCCTTCCTCTTCACTGCATTTCCTCCTCCTCCTCTTCTTCCTCCTCCTCTTCCTCTTCCTCTTTCCTTCCTCGATTACATTTCTCCTTTCTACTATACCTCTTACATGCATTCCTCCTCCTCCTCCTCCTCCTCCTTCTGGCGCCAAGTTACCGTCTGGAACCTCCTCCAACTTCCCCTTCCCTCTCCTCCTCTTCCTCTTCCTCCTCCCTTTCCTCCTTCTCCTCCTCCTCCTCCTCCTCTAAGAGATGGGAGAACCCGACTCCTGCAGGCAATTACATCCTTACCTCCTCCTCCTCCTCCTCCTCCTCCTCCTCTTCTTCTTCCTCTTCTTCTTCCTCTTTGACATAATTCACTTCCTCTTCCTGCCCTTGCCATCCCCCTGTGATTCCTTCTTCTTCTTCTTCTTCTTCTTCTTCTTCTTCTTCTTCTTCTTCTTCTTCTTCTTCTTCTTCTTCTTCTTCTTCTTTTCATTTTCCTATTCCAGCTAAACTATCACCACCTCCTCCTCCTCCTCCTCCTCCTCCTCCTTCTCTTTTTCTTCTCTTAATTTATGCTTCCCTTTGTTCTCTCTCTCCTCCTCCTCCTCCTCCTCTTCCTCTTCCTGCGTCTGTCTCTGCTCTTCCTCCTCTTCTCCTCTTCCTTCCTTCTCTCTCTCTCTCTCTCTCTCTCTCTCTCTCTCTCTCTCTCTCTCTCTAAGTCTCGCCAGCTGTCTCCGGTGACGTCATTCTCAGGTGGGAGGAAGAGGAGGAGGAGGAGGAAGAAGAGGAGGAGGAGGAGGAGGAGGAGGAGAAGCAGTATCTCTTTTATTCTCCTTTGCCTCCTTTCATTCTTTTTGTCTTCCTCCTCCTCCTTCTTTCTCCTCCTCCTCCTCCTTTGAAGAAGATAACAAATCGTGGTCGTTTTTTTAAGCTCAACTTTCCTTCAACTTTTCTTGCTATTTTTTTTCCTTTCTTCCTTTTCTGTTGTCTATTATTTATTTTCCTCCTCTCTCCCTCCTTTCTTTCTCTCCTTCCCTCCTTCTTCATGTCTCCCTCTTTCTCTCCCTCTCTCCTTCTTCATTTTCCTTCACCCTTCTTCTCTCCTTCCATTTATCTCTCCCTCTTTCTTTTTTCTCCCTTTATTTTCTCCTTCCTTCTTTTTTCCTTGATTTCTTCCTTCCTTCTTTCCTTCCCTCCTTTCTTTCTATTTTCCTTCGTTAAAGCTTTTTTTCCTTCCTTCTTCCTTCCTCCTTTTTTTCTCTTTTTTCCTTCTTCCTTCATCTTGTTTTCTTCCTTTTTCTTCTCTCCTTCCTTCTTTTCCTTCCTCCTTTCTTTCTTTTCTTTCCTTTCCTCCTTTCTTTATCTTTTTCTTCACTTTCATATGTGCTTCTTTTCTTTCTTCCTTCCTTCTTTCCTTCCCTCCTTTCTTCTCTTCTTTTTCCTTCACCTTCATCTCGGCTTCTTTTCTTTCTTCCTTCCTTCTTTCCTTCCTTCCTTTCTTTCTCTTTTCCTTCACCTTCATCTCTGCTTCTTTTCTTCCTTCCTTCCTTCTTTCCTTCCTTCCTTTCTTTCTCTTTTCCTTCACCTTCATCTCGGCTTCTTTTCTTTCTTCCTTGCTTCTTTCCTTCCTTTCTTTTCCTTCACCTTCATCGTTTTTCTTCCTTGCTTCTTTCCTTCCCTCCTTTCTTCCTCTTCTTCTTCACCTTCATCTCGGCTTCTTTTCTTTCTTCCTTCATTCTTTCCTTTCCTTCTTTCTTCATCTTTTGCTTTACCTTCATCTCGGCTTCTTTTCTTTCTTCTCTTCTTCCTTCCTTCCTTCATTCCCTCCTTTCCCTGCTTCATTAGTCTTTTCCTCCTTTCCCTTATCTCCTTCATTCTTTCTCTCCCTCCTTCTCTTCTTTCTTCCCTCCTTCATTCTATCTCTCCCTCCCTCGCTTCTTCCTCCTCCTCCTTTTCCCTCCTCCTCCTCCTCTTCTTCCTTTCCTTCTTTCCCTCCTTCCTTCCTTCTTCCTTCATCTTCTTAGCTTATCGGAAAGGGATAGAGAAAAAGGAAACAGGATAGAAAGAAGGAGGAAGAGGAGGAGGACAGGAGGTGAGAGATTAGGGAAGGAGAGGAAGAGGAAGGGAAGGAAAGATTGACAGAGGGCCGGGGAGGAAGTGAAGGGAAGGGAGGGAAGGAGGGAGGGAGGAAGGGAAGGCAGGAAGACAGACAGACAAGAAGGAAGGGATTGAGGGAGGAAAGAGAAGGAGATAAGGGTGATCTTTTTTGGGATAAGAGGAAGGGAGGAAGAGAGGAAGGGAGGGGAGGGAGAGGAGGAGGGAAGAGAGAGTGGAAGCGTGAAGAAAGAAGGAAAATGAGTGAAGAAAATAATAACAAGAAGAAAAGGACGAAGAGGAAAGAATAAAGAAGGAAAGAGAAGGAAGGAAAGGGAAGATAAGTAGAAAGAAAAGAAGATAAAGGAGGAAAAAGTAGAGAAAGAGAGAAATGAGAATGTAGAAGCGTGAAGAAAGACGGAAAATGAGGAAAAAGAAAAGGAAGAAGAGGAAAGTAAAATGAAGGAGGAATAGAAGGAAGGAGAGGGAAGAAATTAGAAAGAAAGGAAGATAAAAAATATAAGAAAAAGTAGAGAAAGAGAGGAATGAGACTGTAGAGGCGTGAAGAAAGAAGGAAAAAAGAGAGGAAAATAGAAGGAAGGAGAGAAGTAATGAAAGAAGAAGTAAAGAAGAAAGGAAAAGATAAAAAAAACAGAGGAATAGAAGGAAGAAAAGGAGAGATAAAAAATATATAGAAAGAAAGGAAGGAGAGAAGTAAGAGAGAATAGAAACAAAAGGAAAGAAAGGGGAAAATAAAAGGAAAAAGGAAGAGAAGAAGGGAGACAAGGAGAGATAAAAGAAGGATAAGAAGATAAGAAAAAAGAAAAAAAAAGCAGAAGGGAGGGAGGAAGAGAAGGAGGGAAAGAAGGAATAAAAGAACAAGGAATTAAAAAAAGGAACGAAAGGAAAGCGAATGAAAGAAAGAAAGAAAGAAAGCAAAAAAAAGAAGGAAATGAGAAAAAAAGAGAGAAAGGAAGGAAGGAAAGAAGAAAGAAAGAAAGAAAGAAAGGAAGGAAGAAAGAACGAATTGAAAGGGAACGAAAAAAATAAAGAAAACGAAAAGTAACACAGCAAAAAAAAAAAGATAGCGAAAGGAAGGAAGGAAAGAAAGAAGAAAGAAAAAGAAAGAAAGAAAGGAAGAAAGAACGAAAAGAAAATGAATGAGAGAAAGAAAGACAGCCAAAAAAAAGAAAGGAAGGAAGGAAGGAAGGAAAGAAGAAAGAAACAACGAAACAAAGAAAAAAAAAGAGAAACCAATAGGAATAAATTTAGCGAAGAAAAGAGAAAGAGAAAATGTAAGAAACGAGGAAGAGGAAGAAAAATGACGAAGAAAACGAGTTGAGGAAGAATTGGCTCAGGAAAAAAAAGGAAATGTGTGTGTGTGTGTGTGTGTGTGTGTGTGTGTGTGTGTGTGTGTGTGTGTGTACCGTGAATTATGTCGTTCAAGATATATATGCACGCACTCGCACATGCACGCACACATAGCATTAAACACACACACACACACACACACACACAGACACACACACACAAACACATATTTACACAGACACTAAAAATATCATCAACAACAACAATAATAATAATGATAATGATAATAATGATAATGATGATGAAAAATAAAGATCAAGAGAATAATAATAATAATAATAATAATAATAATAATAATAATAATAATAATAAGATGATGATGATGATGATATAGAAGAAGAAGAAGAAGAAGAAGAAGAAGAAGAAGAAGAAGAGGAAGAAGAAGATGAAGAGGAAGAAGAAAAAGATGATGATGATGATGCAGAAGAAAAAGGAGAAGAAGAAAAAGAAGAAAAGCAACAACAACAACAAAAACAACAACAGCGATAACAAACACACGAACGAACGAACATCCTCGCCTTTCTTCCTTATCTTCGCGCAAACACAATTATCAAAGAGAGAGAGAGAGAGAGAGAGAGAGAGAGAGAGAGAGAGAGAGAGAGAGAGAGAGAGAGAGAGAGAGAGAAAGGTATACAAAAAAGCGAACTCAAACCTCTAACCTAATTTGCATACTAATTAAGGTGATCCTATCCAGGTATACAGAGAGAGAGAGAGAGAGAGAGAGAGAGAGAGAGAGAGAGAGAGAGAGAGAGAGAGAGAGAGAGAGGCCTGTAGTGTTTAGTTGTTATTGTTTTATTAGAGGGAATAGAGGAGGAGGAGGAGGAGGAGGAGGATATATTGATGAGTAGGCAGAAGACAGTAAAGGACTAGACAATAAAAGTAGTAGTAGTAGTAGTAGTAGGCTTGATTTACACTTCCTCAGACATCTACTACTACTACTACTACTACTACTACTACTACTACTATTACTACTACTACTACTACTACTACCACACAAAGGAAGGAGGCCAAAATACATGACGGCTTCGCGTGCTTTAGCGAGGAGGAGGAGGAGGAGGAGGAGGAGAAGGAGGAGGAGGAGGAAGACGAGAAGGAGGAGGAGGAAGAATGAAGAGGAAAGAAGAAGCGTGAGCAAGAAGAGGAAATAACAAGAAAATAATGATGATGAAAGAAAGAAGAAAAGAAATGAAGAAAATTTAATTAGAAAAGGAAGGAAAGAGAGAGAGAGAGAGAGAGAGAGAGAGAGAGAGAGAGAGAGAGAGAGAGAGAGAGAGAGAGAGAGAGAGAGAGAGAGAGAGAGAGAGAGAGAGAGAAGAGGAAAAGGGGAAAGAATGAATGAAAAAAAAGGAAGGAAAGAGGAAAAAGAAATAAAAGAGGAAAAAGAGGAAAAGGAGAAAAATGAAATAAAGGAATAAAAAGAAGGGAAGAAGAGGAGGAGGAGGAGGGGGAAGGGAGGATAACGAAAGGGGAGGGAAAGATAAGGGAGAGAAGGGGGAGAGGAGACAAAGGGAGGGGGAAGCCTGTCATCAGAGAAAGGGGGAGAGAGAGGGAAGGGAGAGGGGGAGAAGAAGGGGAAGAGGAAAGGGAGAGAAGGAGGAGGAGGAGGAGAGGAAGAGGAGGGGAAGAGAGAGAGAGAGAGAGAGAGAGAGAGAGAGAGAGAGAGAGAGAGAGAGAGAGAGAGAGAGAGAGAGAGAGAGAGAGAGAGAGAGAGAGAGGTAATATTGTTATTGTAAGGCGGTCATTTGTCTGACAAGAGAGAGAGAGAGAGAGAGAGAGAGAGAGAGAGAGAGAGAGAGAGAGAGTGTCCTTAATATCCTAAAGAGACAAGAGGGAAAAATAGTTAACAGGTTTGGGTTTAGGAGAGAGATAACACACACACACACACACACACACACACACACACACACACACACACACACACACATTGATTTCAGTGTGTAAGTAAGAGTATGAACTACACCTAACACTGCTCTCTCTCTCTCTCTCGCAGCGTTTCCTTTGTTCTCCATTTTGCGTCACCACCTCCACCGGTTATACTACTACTACTACGACTACTACTACTACTACTTCTACCACAACTACTACTGTTACTACTACTAATACTACTACCAATACTACTACTACTACTACTACTACTACCATTACTACTATTACTGTTTTTTTTTTTAGCATCTCCGCCTATAGCGCCGGCACGTAGGCTTTCTTCAGGGGCGAGATGGTCAGCCCAAGCTCGTCGTGGCGCAGACAATTTTTATAGTGGCGCCAGCTATGGTTGGCTCATGCTGCCCCCCGGAACTCATTCATGATTCACTTGGACGGTTTCTTCTAGAGTCCGGGTTGATGGGCGGTCTTCTGGACAGCATGTGGGTAGTCTTAGGCCACTCGGCGGTGACTGAAAATTCCCAGTTGGTAGTGTGGGGATTCGAACCGACGTTGTCCATTGCGTGGTGAATGTTGAACCAGCACGCTAACCACTCAGCCACCGCCTACCACCATTACTACTACTACTACTACTATCATTACTACTACTACTACTACTTCCACTACTACTATTACTACTACTACTACTACTACTACTACTACTACTACTACTACTACCACCACATACCTGTTCTTTTAATTTTCCAGGTGAAGAAAAAAAGAATAGAAAAATAACAACTGAATACTAAGAATATCATGTTAATGTGTGCGTGGGTAGACACGTACACACACACACACACACACACACACACACACACACACACACACACACACACACACACTCACATAAAACCGCCTCAAGTTATGGTTTATTTTGATAGAGATAGGCGGTAACTCTCTCTCTCTCTCTCTCTCTCTCTCTCTCTCTCTCTCTCATCTATCTATCTATCTATCTGTCTTACCAAGAGAGAGAGAGAGAGAGAGAGAGAGAGAGAGAGAGAGAGAGGGACTCGGCGAATGACTCTATGCATTGGTTTTTATCATTTCGTTAATTGTTTTCGCTAAAATTTATCGTCTAAAAATAATGGCTTTCCCCTCGTCACGCATTTTCCCTTCCCCTCCATTATTTGTGTTGGCATCCATTACTCTTGTTTTTGTTTATGGTCTGATGGCGGCGGTGGTGGTGGTAGTAGTAGTAGTAATAGTTGTAGTAGTAATTGTAGTAGGGGAGGAACAGAAGGAGGAGGAAGAAGAGGAAGAAGAGGAGGAGGAGGAGGAGAAGGAGCCGTAGTTGTAATATTAGCAGTAGTAGTAGTAGTAGTAGTAGTAGTAGCAGTAGTAGTAGTAGTAGTAGTAGTAGTAGTAGTAGTAGTAGTAGTAGTAGTAGCATCACCACCATAAGTATAAGTAAAAAAAAAAACACTCAAGTTAGAAAAAAAAAAACATCGCAAAAAGCCCTTCAAACTATTACACAAGAAAAAAAAATTGAAACTTTTTAAAAATTTTCATATCCGCTTCAAAAGAAAAAAAGTATCACTACACAAAGCTATTTCAAACTACTGCTACTTCAAACCTACATAGATAGGCCTATTGAGAGCTTGTGGAGGAGGATGAGGAGGAGGAGGAGGAGGAGGTGGACGAGGAGGAGCAGGGAGAGGAGGAGGAGGAGGAGGAGGACGAGGACGAGGAGAAGCAGGGAGAGAAGGAGGAGGAGGGGGAAGGTAGATATGTTGTAAATCTTTATAGCATGGGAAAGGAGGAGAAGGAGGAGGAGGAGGAGGAGGAGAAGGAGGAAGAAGAGGAGGGGAATATAAGGACAAGGAAATGTAGGAGAGGGAAAGTATGTGGATGCATAAGTATGTTTGTATAAGGAGGAAGGAAGAAGGGGAGGAGGAAGAAGAAAAAAAAGAAAAAAAGAAGAAGAAATAAAGATAGAAAAAGACGGAGAGAGAAAAAAAAGTGGAGTAAACGGAGGAGAAAGAGAAGGAAGAGAAACAATGACAGGAAGACAGACAGATAGACAGACAGATAGACAGACAGACAGAGACAGACAGAGACAGACAGACAAGCAAGCAAGGAGAGAGATAGAGGGAGAGAGTGACAGGTAATCAGAGAGAGAGAGAGAGAGAGAGAGAGAGAGAGAGAGAGAGAGAGAGAGAGAGAGAGAGAGAGAGAGAGAGAGAGAGAGAGAGAGAGAGGAATTTAGCTTTACCGTTTACAGATTGGGATAGAAAAACAACTGGATAGATAGATAGACAGATAGATAGATAGATAGATAGATAATGGATGATAGTCCGAGGTGGGAAGTAGATAAATGGTCCCATAGATAGATATAACAGCGTGTGTGTCCAAGTGATTAATGGTGAGAGAGAGAGAGAGAGAGAGAGAGAGAGAGAGAGAGAGAGAGAGAGAGAGAGAGAGAGAGAGAGAGAGAGAGAGAGAGAGAGAGAGAGAGAGAGAGAGAGAACAATATTTTCGCTCCATTTCAAAAACAGGGAAAGCAGTGGAAAAAACGAGGGAGAGGAGGGAAGGAGGAAAGGAAGGAAGGAAGGAAGGAAGGAAGGAAGGAAGGAAGGGAAGGGAAAGGAAGGAAAGGGAACGGAAGGGAAGGGAAGGGAAGGGAAGGGAAGGGAAGGGAAAAAAAAGGAAGGGAAGGGAAGGGAAGGGAAGGGAGGGAAAGGAAGGGAAGGGAAAGAGAAAGAAAGGGGAAGTAAGGTGAAAAAGGGCAGAGAGAGAGAGAGAGAGAGAGAGAGAGAGAGAGAGAGAGAGAGAGAGAGAGAGAGAGAGAGAGAGAGAGAGTATCATGCTTCAACATTTCCTACATATTCTATTTTCTATTTTTTGCTGTTGTTGTTTTTGTCGTTGATGTTGTTGTTGTTGTTGTTGTTGTTGTTTTTGTCGTTGATGTTGTTGTTGTTGTTGTTGTTGTTGTTGTTGTCGTCGTCGTTGTTGTTGTCGTTGTTAACCATCTCAACTTTCTAGAGCGGACGAGATTTTTGTTGTTGTTGTTGTTGTTGTTATTTTCTCAAACTTCTATAAGCAAACAAGATTAACCTTATTTATGCGTTTTGTATTTTCTTAACTTTCTTCACCAAACGAGATTATATTTATTTACGGACTTTTCTCAACTCCCATAAGGACTCAAGAAAATTTTCGTTGTTATTTCTTCGTTTTAAAATCTAGAGTGAACAATATTCGTACTTCTTTTCAAACCAGAGAAAGGAGAGAAAAGAAAGAGAGGAGAGAAAGAAGGAGGGAAGAAATTGAAAGGAAAGAGAAGGGAAGGGATGGGATGGGATGGGATGTGAAGAGGGAGAGGGAAAGACAGGAATAGGAAGCAGAATAAAAGAATAAAGGATGAAACAAGGAAGGAAAGAAAAAGGGCAAGGAAGGGAAGGGAAGGGATGGGATGTGAGAACGGAGAGGGAAAGACAGAAATAAGAAGCAGAAGAAAAGAAAAAAAGGCGAAGGAAGGAAGGAAAGAAAGGGCAAGGAAGGGAAGGGAAAGGAAGGGATGAGATGTGAAGGAAGGGTAAGGAAAAGCGAAAAGAAGGGAAAAACAGAAAATGGAGACGGAAAGGAGAAAGGAAGGAGGAGAAAGAAGAGAAAAAGGAAGGAGGAGAAAGAAAAGAAAAAGGAAGGAGGGAGACAAAACAAGGACTGGCAGAAAAGATAAAAGAAGGAAGAGAAAGAAAGGAGAAAGGAAGGAGGAGAAAGAAGAGAAAAAGGAAGGAGGAGAAAGAAAACAGAAAGGAAGGAGGGAGACAGAACAAGGACTGGCAGAAAAGAGAAAAGAAGGAAGAGAAAGAAGAGAGAAAGGAAGGAAGAGAAAGAAAAGAAAAAGGAAGGAGGGGAAAGAAGAGAGAAATGAAGGAGGAGAGAGAAGAGAAAGGAAGGAGGAAGAGAGAACAAGGACAGGCTGAATAGAGAAAAGAAGGAAGGGAAAGAAAGAAGAAAGACGTAAAAGAGAAAGAAAGGGAAAAGATAGGGGAAAGCAGAAAAAAAGAGACGGAAAAGAGAAAGGAAGGAGGAGAAAGAAAAGAAAAAGAAGGAGGAAAAAGAGAAGAGAAAAGAAGGTGAAAGACTGAACAAGGACAGGCAGAAAAAAAAGGAAGGGAAAGAAAGGAGAAAGACGTAAAAGCGAAAGAAAGTTGAAAGACAGAAAAAAAAGAGAAAGGAAAGGAAAACAAAGAAAAAAAAGGACAGACAAAATAAAGATAAAAAGGGACACAAAAAAGAAAAAGAGAATGGAAAGGAAAACAAAACAAAAAAGACAGACTAAATAAAGATAGAAAGAGACAGCAACAAGAAAAAATATAAAAAGAAAAAAACTAAACAAAAAAATATCGTACTCAATTTTTTTCTTTCCTACTTTTCTTCGCATATTTTCGTAATTTCCCAAAACTAACAAACAAACAATTTCCACCCATTTCCAAACATCATTATCACTACTTTTTCATCTCTTGTACAAATAAAAAAAAAGGGAAATCTTGAGTCTGAATACTGTGAAAGAAAAGAAGAAAAAAAAAGAAAATCCTGATTATCTGTTTTTTTTTTATTACTGCGTGTGTGTATGTGTGTGTGTGTAAGTGTGTGTGTAAGTGTGTGTGTGCGTCAGAATCGCACGCCAAAGGTTTCCTACTACGTCAAAAGAGAGAGAGAGAGAGAGAGAGAGAGAGAGAGAGAGAGAGGGGGGTATTTCTACTGCGTGTATATTTTATTACGTAATATATCCAATAAAGAGAGGAAGGGAAGGGAAGGGAATGAAAGGGAAGGGAAGGGGAGGGGAGGGAAGGAGAGAGAAGGGAGGGAAAAGGAAGGGAAGTGAAGGAGAGAGAAGGAAGGGAAAGGAAGAGAAGGGAAGGAAAAGGAAGGGAAGGGAAGGAGAGAGAAGGGAGGGAAGGGAAGAGAAGGGAAGGAAAAGGAAGGGAAGGGAAGAGAAAGGAAAGGAAGGGAAGGGTGGGAGAGGAAAAGGCAACAGAGTGAAGGAAGTAAAAGAAAGGGAAGGGAAAGGAAAGGAAGGAAAAAGAAGGGAAGGGAAGGAAAGGAGAAGAAAGGAAGGGAAGAAAAATAAGGTGAGAGAAGAGTTATAAAAGGAAGGGAAAAGGAAGAGAATGAAGGGGAAGGGAAGGAGATGAGAGAAAGGTTGTAAAAGAAAGGGGAAGTGATAAAAAGGGAAGGGGAGGGGAAGGGAAGGTAAAGGAAGGGAAGGGAAGGGAAGGGAAGAAAAATGATGAGCGAAAAACTGTTAAAGGAAAAGGAAAGGATGGGAAGGAAGGGAAAGGAGAAGGAAAGGGAAGAAGAAGGAAGTAAGAGAAAACTTGTAAAAGGAAGAAGGGATGAATGAGAAAGGAAGGAAAAAAAACGAAGGAAAGAAAAGGAAAATTAAAAAAAAGTAGAGAGGGAAAAGAAAAGAAAGGAAAATAATGAAGAAGGAAGTAAAGGAAAATTAGAAAATAAAAGAGAAAATAAAATTAAATGAAAGGAATAAAAAGAAATGGAAAAGAAGGAAAGGAGAAGAGAATAAAGGAAGATAATTTAGTGGAGGAGAAACAAAACATCAAAAGGAGAATTAAAAAAAATGAAGAAAAAAATAATAAAAAATTAAGGAAAAATAAAGAGATGCAAGGGAAGGAAGGAGAGGAAAAAGGGAGAGAAAGGAAAGGATAAGGGAGAGAAAAGGGAAGGAAAGGAAGGGAGGGAAGAATTTTGATGTGAGATGTAAGGAAAAGAATGTGAGAGAGAGAGAGAGAGAGAGAGAGAGAGAGAGAGAGAGAGAGAGAGAGAAGAGGGGAGAGTGTCATGCTGGTAGGAGGAGAGACTGATGAAGAGGAGGAGGAAGAGGAGGAGGAGGAGGAGGATGACAAAGAGGAAGAGGAGGAAGATGGAGGGTATGATAGACTGACCCAAGTATGAATCTCTCTCTCTCTCTCTCTCTCTCTCTCTCTCTCTCTCTCTATCTCTCTATCTATCTATCTATCTATCTATCTACCTATCTATCTGCCTATCTACACACACACACGCACACACACACACACACACACACACACACACACACACACACACACACGGAACAAAGGGTTTTAAGCGTCTGCCGCCATGAGAACAGTCACGTCCCCTTTAAGTACACACGCACGCACACACGCACACGTACACACGCACACACACGCACGCACGCACACATACACACACGCAGGTACACATTCGCAAAGTCCAGCAACACAATGCGATTCTCTCTCTCTCTCTCTCTCTCTCTCTCTCTCTCTCTCTCTCTCTCTCTCATAGACACTTACATATGCACACCGTTTCCTGCCTTAAGCGAGTGTGTGTGTGTGTGTGTGTGTGTGTGTGTGTGTGTGTGTGTGTGTGTGTGTGTGTGTGTTAATTTCGTCCTGAGAATTCATGCAGATGTTCTCGCTTTTTCATTTAAGAGTTTAAACACACACACACACACACACACACACACACACACACACACACACACACACACACACTCACAAAGCTTTAAACTGTTCACATTTGCATATTTCCCTCCTTCCTTCCTTCCTTCCTTCCTTCCTTTGTTTCTTCCTCCTTCATATCTATCATCAATACTTCGTCTCTCTCTCTCTCTCTCTCTCTCTCTCTCTCTCTCTCTCTCTCTCTCTCATCTTCTCTCCTTCCCTCTCTCTCTCCTCCCCATCCCCCCTCTCTCTCGCCACCTCTCTCCCTCTCTCCCTCCTCTTTCCCCCCCTTCTCTCTCTCTCTCTCTTACTCTCTCTCCCTCCTTTCTTTAATCCGGCGGTCAACCTGTCTTTACCGGAATGCGAGCCGGATGAAGGGCCCATAACATAACCCGAGTCTAGTGACCACATTATCCTTACCCTAATCTATCTCCCCTTACCTTACCCCTACTTGCCCTAACCTTGCCTCACTTTTTTTTCTTGTTTCTTTTTTATCTTTTTTGTTGTTTTTATTCTTTTTTTTTTTTTTACCTTTGATGTATGTCCTTACCTTAATGTATCTGCCCTTACCTTACCTTAGCTTGCCTTCATGTGGTTCTTTTTTTGTTTCTTTTTTATATTTTTTGTTGTTTTTTACTCTTTTTTTTTAAGTTTATATATCTTTCCTTGCCTTAATCTACCTCCCCTTACCTTACCTTACCTTACCTTAGCTTGCCTTAATGTGGTTCTTTTTTTGTTTCTTTTTTTATATTTTTTGTTGTTTTTTACTCTTTTTTTACCTTTATCTCCTTACCTTACCTTAATGTACCTCCCCTTATCTTACCTTACCTTAGCTTTCCTTAATGTGGATCTTTTTTTTTTATTTCTTTTTTATATTTTTTTGTTGTTTTTTCTCTTTTTTTTTACCTTTATGTATGTCCGTACCTTAATGTATCTGCCCTTACCTTACCTTAGCTTGCCTTAATATGATTTTTTTTCTTGTTTCTTTTTATCTTTCTTGTTGTTTTTACTCTTTTTTTTACCTTTATCTTTCCTTACCTTACCTTAATCTACCTCCCCTTACCTTACCTTACCTTAGCTTGCCTTGACGTGGTTCTTTTACCTGTTTCTTTTTTTATCTTTCCTTTTGTTTATTCTTTTTTACCTTTACCTATCTCTCCTTACCTTAATGTAACTTGCCTTAACTTTTTCTTGTTCTTTTTCTCTTTTTTTCTGTAGTGTTTACCTTATTCTCCCCTTGAGCGACCTTTCATTTACCTTAATTTATCTTCCCTTACCTTAATTTACCTTACTTTGTCTTTTCTCTTTCCATGTATAGTATTTACCCTATTCTTACCTCGGACTAATTATATTTACCTTAATTTATCTTCCCTTACCTTAGCTTACCTTACATTGCCTTACCTTTTCCCTGTCTTTTATCTTTCCATGTATAATATTTGGACTAATTATATTTACCTTGTCTTTCTCTTTTCATGTATAGTATTTAATTCTATTCTTACCTTGGACTAATTATATTTACCTTAATTTATCTTTCCTTACCTTAGCTTACCTTACATTGCCTTACCTTTTCCCTGTCTTTTCTCTTTTCATGTATAGTATTTACCCTATTCTTACCTTGGACTAATTATATTTACCTTAATTTATCTTTCCTTACCTTAGCTTACCTTACATTGCCTTACCTTTTCCCTGTCTTTTCTCTTTTCATGTATAGTATTTACCCTATTCTTACCTTGGACTAATTATATTTACCTTAATTTATCTTCCCTTACCTTAGCTTACCTTACATTGCCTTGCCTTTTCCCTGTCTTTTATCTTTTCATGTATAGTATTTACCCTATTCTTACCTTGGACTATATTATGTTTACCTTAATTTATCTTCCCTTACGCATTCCTCCGTTTTCTATTATATTTCATTTTTTTTATCACAAACACATAC
>NC_066524.1:15696660-15699160 GCF_024679095.1 Eriocheir sinensis
TCTTCCTCCTCCTCCTCCTCCTCCTCCTCCTCCTCCTTCTCCTCGTCTTCTTTTTCTCTTTTTTCATCTTGTATTATTATTATTTTTTCTGGGTTTCACTGCTCTCTCTCTCTCTCTCTCTCTCTCTCTCCTTAATTAGAAGCCCAGGTAAGCGCAATCTCACCTGTCCATATTCTCCATACCCAGGTGTCAGGTGTCGGGGGGAAGGAGGAGGAGGAGGAGGAGGAGGAGGGAAGGGAGAGGAAAAAAAGGTAAGACACTGAGGAAGGAAGGGAGGAGGGAGGGTTGTAATGAGGAAGGAAGGAAGGAGAGAAAGGAAGGAAGGAAGGAAGGAAGGAAGGAGAGAAAGGAAGGAAGGACAGAAGGAAGGAGGGGAAAGGAAAGAAAATCTAAGAAGTAAGATGAGAAGGAAGGAAGGAAGGAAGGAAGGAATAAAGGAAAGTATTAAGGAAAGACGGAGGAAGGAGAGGAAAAAAAAAGTAAAGAAGTAAGATGGAATGAAAGTAATGAAGGAAGGAAGGAGAGAAAAGGGAATAAAAGGAAGGAAAGAAGGGAAAGAAGGAAAGTATTAAGGAAAGACGGAGGAAGGAGAGGAAGGAAAAAGTAAAGAAGTAAGATAGAAAGAAAGTAATGAAGGAAGGAAGGAGAGAAAAGGGAATAAAAGGAAGGAAAGGAGGGGAAAAAAGTAAAAAAAGTAAAAGAGTAAGGAAGGAAGAAAGGAAACGATTTTGAATAACCCTCGTTTTCTATTTTCTGCTCGTGTGAAAGAAAACGGCTTGCAAGAGAGAGAGAGAGAGAGAGAGAGAGAGAGAGAGAGAGAGAGAGAGAGAGAGAGAGAGAGAGAGAATAGGGGAGAAATAAATAAAGATGTAATGGACAGAAACTAATGAAGAAAGGAAGGAAGAAAGAGAGAAAGGGAAGACTGAAAGGGGAAGAAAGGAAGAAAGGGAAGAAGGAACTAAAGAAAGAAAAGAAAGAAAGGAGAGGAAGAGAGAGACGAAAGGAATGGAAGCAAGGAGAGAGAGAGAGAGAGAGAGAGAGAGAGAGAGAGAGAGAGAGAGAGAGAGAGAGAGAGAGAGAGAGAGAGAGAGAGAGAGAGAGAGAGAGAGAGAGAGAGAGAAGCTGTATTAACAATTGCACGTAGGAGTTACAGGAGGAGAAGGAGGAGGAGGAAGAGGAGGGGGAGGAGGAGGAGGAGGAGGAAGAGGAGGAGGAGGAAAGTGAGAGTGGGCAATAAAGGGTGACGAGGAGAAGAACAGTTATGGAGGAGGAGGAGGAGGAGGAGGAGGAGGAGGAGGAGTAATAGAGGAAGAGGAGGAGGAGAAGAAGAAGAAGAGGAGGAGGAGGAGGAAGAGGAGGAGGAAAGTGAGAGTGGTCAATAAAGGGTGACGAGGAGAAGAACAGTTATGGAGGAGGAGGAGGAGGAGGAGGAGGAGGAGGAGGAGGAGCAATAACAAAAACAATAACAAGAAGATAATCACAAGCATGGAAAAGCAGGCCACAGAAAGCATGTCATCGAATTTCAGGTCTCCTTCCTCTAGTTCTTAAAATCACTTCATCAGAAACATCAATAACAAGCGAAACATTATTATTAAAACCATTGTCTGTTATCTCATCTTTATTATTCTGCTTCCTCTTCCTCTTCCTTCTTCTTTCTCTACCTCCTCTTCCCCCAATCTTCTTTTTTTGTTACTTCTTCCTTCTTCTTCCTTCTCTACCTCCTCTTCCTCCTATCTTCTTTTTTTTTTACTTCTTCTTCCTTCTTCTTCTTCCTTCTCTACCTCCTCTTCCCCCTCCCTTCTTTTTTCTACCTCTTCCTCTTTCTTTTTCCTTCTCTACCTCCTCTTCTCCCTCCCTTATTATTCTGCCAACTCTTCCTCCTTCTTCTTCTTCCTTCTCTACCTTCCCTTACCCCTCCCTTCTTACTCTACCACCTCTTCCTCCTTCTTCTTCTTCCTTCTCTTCCTCTCCTTCCTCGTTTCTCTCTTTCATCATATATTACGTTCACTCAACTCTTACAGTGGACTTTTTTTTCTATTATTATTATCGTTTTGCGCTTCACCTTCTTCCTTTGCTGTAAAAATATATATATAAAAGAGTGTATCAATGCGATTTTTGAAGGAATTTATCGTTTTTTTGCGCGGGAAGGTTGTTGCAGGACCGAATTACTGCTTCCCTTACTGTAAAAAAATATATATAAAAGAGTGTATCAATGCGATTTTTGAAAGAATTTATCGTTTTTTTGCACTGACTAATTTTGCAGGAAACTTGTTGCAGGACCGAATGACTAAGTGTGATAAAAAAAAAAAAATTAATAAAGTCCTGACAATATCTCTACTGCATTGCCTCGCTTTAGGAACAGGAGGAGGTGAAGGTGACAGAGGAAGAGGAGGAGGAGGAGGAGGAGGAGGAGGAGGAGGAGGAGGAGGAGGGAACAGATGTTTTGAAAGAGGGCGCGAGTAACATACGAGAGCTATACGAATGCAAAGGAGGAGGAAGG
>NC_066524.1:16009160-16159160 GCF_024679095.1 Eriocheir sinensis
GTGCAGAATGTCATCACCGAGGACCCACAAGGTGTGACTATAGGGGTGCTCTGCTATCTTTTGCTCCCTGGCTTTGTTAGTTTGTTATCTCAGGACCAGTTTTACAGTCCATTACAGCAATTTTGCAAGCTCCCCAACCAAACACAAAATACTACGAACATTCCTCGTATAGTGTTTGGCGTTGATATAAAAAGAAGGAAACTATAGAAAAACACACGGCAAATCTCTTTATTGTCTGGTATTGAGTAGAAACAACAGATCATTGTGGTGAATATAGTTTGGTTTAGGCGCTTACAATGACTCTGTGTTGGACTGTTGAACTGGCCCTCAGTCACCATAGTTTGTGTTGGCTTGATGTCCTTTCTTTTTCCAGCTTTGTCAGATCAGATGTTGTGTTTGAGTTTTCTTTTTATTTTATTTTCTGCCTTATTTTTCAGAACTTATACACTATCATTTCTTTACAATGGGTTTTCTTTTTATATTGCTTTTCATCTTATTTTCCAGAACTCATACTTTTTTTTTATGTTCAATGGTAATCAAAAAGAAAGTATCCAATTATTGATTATGTGTTTTCTTTATATGATTGTTGAAGATCACTAGTGGTAATATAATCTTAAGTGTCCCATTATTATCTATCTATCTGTAGCTCTCATGTCTTGATCCCCCTCTTACTGCTTGAATCTTTGCATGTCCTGGAGCTGATAACATGGATGGGGCCATTGCTTTTATCCATATCTGTAGTTTTGATGCTTTGTTCATCTTCCCATTGCTTGACTTGAACCTCTGTATGTCCTGCAGCTGAAGACATGGAGGGGGTGGCCATCCAGCTGGACGATGGCAGGATAGGCTACATCTGTGGGGAGACCCTTCTGCAGGCCATATCCAACGACCAGGACCCTCTGCTGAACGCCTCCAGCAAGTTTGTCTGCCGCTTCCCTAACTGTGACAAAAGTTACTCCTCTGTGAATCATCTAAAAGTAAGTTACTGCATGCTTGTGATTGTCTTTCTCCATCCGGTCATTTATCAAGTCTTTATCAACGTGAAGGAGAAATATGGACAGGAATTTTCTTATTGGCAGATTGTGGCCTTTTTGTATTTTCATATTTTTTTAAGTCAGCTTGTGATATAGGTAGTTAACCCGGCAGTGTTGGTGGACCCATTTTTGGGCTCCCGCGAGTCGGTCCGCTGAAACGGTGGACCCAGTTTTCGGCTCTGCTCAAAATGCCTAATTCAAGCTAACTGTAGGCGGTGGCGGCATAGAGCAACCCACCATGCATGAACTGGGTCATTGTGGTGGTTGATTGATCTTGAGGTGGGCTTATTTGTCATAGGTGGTGCTGTAAGGTCACGGCAGACTGAATTAGCAATCATACAGTAATCACTTGTCAAATTCTCTAAAGTAGACAACAAGCGACTCTTGGCTAGATGCCACGTGTCACGAGACTGTTTATTTTGTAACAAACACCACCCAAAAAGAATGGAGTTTGAGTATAAGTAAATATTTTTAACGGCTTTATGGTTATGAGAGGAGTACTCTGATATACGTTCCATGCTCTTTTCTTAGTCTCAAAATGCAGTGTAATGTTGCCGTTTCTCGGCCACTTCTCGACTTTTCCATAGCCGACGCCCACGGGTTAAGAAAATTTCTGAACATTTACATCCTAGAATGACAAAGGCAACTATACCAAAATGCACATCACATGATAAAAAAACAAAATATTTCATAAAGAAGTCGCTGAAAAATGACATGCAGTTTGTTTAGGTGTGACAAAAAAACTTAATTTGTCATTACATATATCAGAATGTCATACCTCTTCTTTGGAAATCTAATACTTGTCACTTTGCAGACCCACCAGCGTAACCACACCGGCCAGCGTCCTCACATCTGTAACATGTGCAAGAAGCGCTTCACCACCGGCTACGCGCTGAAGTCCCACATCCGCACCCACACGGGGGAGAAGCCGTACCAGTGCCCGGAGGAGCGGTGTGGCAAGTGTTTCAAGACCTCCGGAGACCTGCAAAAACACGTCCGCACTCACACAGGTCAGGGTTGATAGGTTTATTGATCCGTTACTGGAATATTAATTATCCAGAATAGTCTATTGTTTTTTGTAGTTACGACATCATCTGAAATTTGTCTCTTCTGCTGAACAGTGTAGAAAAGTTACAGAAAACCACCAGAAACAGCCAACAAGTATAGAGATAGCAGTTAAGAATGGAAGGAGATTTATTGAGAAATTTTGCATGTTTGAAAATTACCAAGATCGTGTTCAACTTCTCTTCCAGGTGAACGGCCATTTAAGTGCGAGATTTGTGAGAAATCCTTCACGACATCCAACATCAGGAAGGTGCACATGAGGGTCCATACTGGTGAGTCTGTGTTTGTACTGTACTCTGCTTAGTGATGCTGTAAAAGAATTGATTTGTTTAAGCAGGCATCTGATCAACAAAAAGTAGTTATTTCTTATCACTAACTTAATCATTATGGACTTGCTTCTCACACAATCATGACCAAACCAACTGAAATATTCTAACTGTATGACAATTATTCCATACTTGAGATAGCATTAGTTTTTAGCCATTCGCATTACGTATTCCCTCACAAAAGGCGAGAAACCATATGAGTGCCAGTATGAGGGCTGTGGGAGGAAGTTTGCCTCGGCCACCAACTACAGGAACCACTGCCGCATTCACACCGGGGAGAAGCCTTATGTTTGCTCTGTCCAGGCAAGTGACATGTCCATCTTGTACCCTTAAAAGTGCAGCTTGAGTAAATAAGGAGTTCAGGAGAGACAGGAAGTGTGAAAATTATATGTGACTGTAGCTGTAATGAATTTAACTTTAATTTTTTAAGTCCCCGTTGCTTGATCTTTATGAATCGGTTTCTTCATTTCTTTTCAGAACTGTGGCAAAAGGTTTACAGAGTACTCTTCTTTGTACAAACACCACTTGGTCCACAGCCATCAGAAGAGATACTATTGCAGTCACTGTGGCAAATTCTACAGGCAGTTGTCCTCTGTTAGTGCTCATAAAGTAAGTTAATATTTAGTTTACGTATATCTTGTTAGTCATGTAAGCCAACTTGTGTTTGACGGTTAATTTACTTTATTATATAAGAACATTTTCAACAAGTTAGGTAAAGGAGGAGGAAGGAAATGGGTGTATCGAGGTGAGTTTAATCCTAGTTAGTTTTGCTTACTGCTGCTTCAGGGGAATAAACTTGCCTCAATACACCCTTTTTCTTCTTCATTTACCTTACTTGATTATATGAAAGATGGTTTAATACTATTTTGTCGTCATTCATAGGAGCAGCACCATTGCAGGCTTTTTGTTTCCTCTTTTTATTTCCTTGAGCTGCCTCCTTTTCTGTAAAATAATAAAATAAAGTAAAATCACACGGTTTAGTAGATCACAAAGACAACAGTATTAGACAGATGTGCTTCATACTTTCCCCTGCTTGCAGCGAACTGTTCACAACATAATAGAGAACGAAGAGAATCAGATCCTGTGGATGGGCACAGGACTGGACATTCTTGCGGAGGATCAGGATGGGAACGAGGTGACGGTGCAGGAGGGCTCAACGATCGTGCCGGCGGCCAGCACCTCCAACGACACCAGGACGGTACACCTGACCCCGAGCATGGTGGTCAAGAAGGAAGACCAAGTAAGGGGTCATCAAGCCTATCTCTAACTGTAAAAAATTAAATTGGGTAATACTTTCTAAGAAGTCTGCCTCCCCCTCCGCCACTCCTGCCCCCCCCTACCCCCCAAGATAAGCCTGGGGTTTGGGGGGGGAGCCAAAATCACTGAAAAATGGGCTTCCAAAATTTCCCTAGAAAAAACCCTAAAATAAGGAAAATTCCCTACATGTGGGGGGGTCCAGGGGGGGCACAGCCCCCCTTGGTTAGGAGGGGGGTCGAGGGTGGCGAAGCCCCCTCGTTAGCAGGTCGTTAAGTTTGGTTGGAGTAGTTTAAATATGCTCCCCACCAAAAAAAAAAAAAAAAAAAAAAATTCCAGCGCATCATACATGTGGGGGGTCCAGAGGGGGGCGCAGCCCCCCTTGGATAGCAGGGGGGCGAGGTGGGCTGTTAGGTTATAAAGTTAGGACTTTCCTTACTTTCGAGACTAGGGAATTTTCCATCATTTAGGGATTTTTCTAGGGAAATTTTGGAAGCCCATCTTTCAGTGATTTTGGCTTCTCCCCCAAACCCCGGTTTCCCACAGTTCCCCAGGCTTGTCTTGGGGGGCTGGAGTGGCGGTGGGGGAGGCGGAGTTCTTAGAAAATATTACCAGAAATTGATCAGGTATCTTCTTTGATGCTGAATTGGTTCCTGCAGTAGAATCGTTTTACTCATTGAAATTCTCGTACTCCAATCCCTTTTATTAGTTGTGATCACTGCTTGAAAACACAATTGAACTCCACACCAGAATCCCAACATTGTATCAGATATTAAAGAGTTAGGGTCGCATTATAAGACATTTCGCCTCCCAAAAATACATATTTGACAAGGCTTTCGTAAGAGTTGTGGGCATTTCCAGGAGTAGTTTTATGACCCTGGTGGTAGTTTGACCTTTCTCTTGTACCATGAATGTGAAGAAAGACTTATTAGAAGTTGACGGACCCCCTCTATGACCTTTAGAAATACCTGATGTAAGAAGCGAATGCATCTTTTAATACTGACCTTAGTTTCTTAGTTTTGTTGAGGAGTCTTAATTTTGTTCCAATGATACCTTTCCCTGTAACCTCACCCCTTGACTGCTGGTGGTGATGATGATGGTGGTGTTGATGAGTGGGTGCATTACAGATGATTCCCAGCTCCATCCTGAGTACCCAACTAACCATACAAGACGACTGCATGCGGATGCCAACCGTAGAGCTGAACGAGGTCATAACTGGGGAGTCTGCTGCCGACGCTGTGCTGCAGGATGACCAGACCACACTGGGCAACCTGGAGCTGGACAGTAGTGGGAACGGATCCATCTTTGTGTTCACTGATCCATCCAACCTTGCGGCCCTTCAGGTGAGTGTTTTCTTCTGCATAGCATCACCCTTGTAAATGAACTGCCTAAGTAAGTTTGCAGTGATTTTCAGATTTTTTGGCTGAATCGATTTTTAATAATGCAATGCAGATTCTGGTATATTTTCCTTTGTTATTCCAGGGTGAGAAAGGGTGAGTGTGTTAAAGGAGGGAAACAAGGAGTGTGGGGGTAGAAAGAGAAAGGGTGGAAAAGTCATAATGGGTTAAAGTTGGAAGGGTGAGAGGTGAAAGTGGAATACAAGTGGCAGTAATACTAGAAACAGAAAGAGAAGCAACAGTAGTAGTAGTTATCAGGACACCTCTCCTCCCGAAATTGACCTCTCTTTTTGGCCACTCCTCTGTACTCTATTCAGGTGCAGTAAGTAGCGGGCTTTTTTTCTTTAATATTGTTTTCATTTTTTTACGCCCTTGAACTGTATCCTTTGCTGTAAAAAAAAAAAGTAGTAGTAACAATTTATGTATGAAAAGCTACTTAATCTGGTTATTTATTAACCCGAGAACGTCGGCAGACCCTTTTCTGGGCTTTCACGAGTCGTGGCTCTGGTACAGTGGACCCTAAAAAGGGCTCACCATAAAATCCATAATTTGAGCTAATTGTAGGCGGTGGTGGCATAGAGCAACCCACCATACATGCCCTGGGTCACAGTGGTGGGTGAGTGATCTTGAGATGGGCTTTTTTTGTCATAGGTGGTGCTGTAAGGTCATGGCAGTCTGAATTAGCTATCCACACAGTAATCACTTGTCAAATTCTCTAAAGTAAACAACAAGCGACTCTCGGCTATATGCCACGCGTCACAAGACTGTTTATTTTGTATCAAACACCACCCAAAAAGAATGGAGTTTGAGTAAAAGTAAATATTTTCAACAGCTTTACGGTTATGAGAGGAGTACTCTGATGTACGTTCCATGCTGTTTTCTTAGTCTCAAAATCCAGTGTAATGTTGCCGTTTCCCGGCCACTTTTCGACTTTCCCATAGCCGAAGCCCACAGGTTAAGATGACAAAATACTGGATTAAATTTTGAAATGATGCCCCTTTTTGAGCTTGAACAGGTTTTAGACATAATTTTGAGGATTGCAAGTCTCAGTAAGAAATGTATCCTTTTCTCAGCTGGCAGTGGCGGGACCCACGGACGGTGACATGGGCGTAGAAGACACTGTGGAGGTCATTAGACTGGATGACTTTGCCAGTGTAGCTGAGTCTACCATCACTGAAGACATGACAGAAACCGCTACCTTGAAACAGGAACTGAGCGGAAGGAAAGGAAGGCTGATAGTTATTAAGGAAATTGACCTCAAGGAAGAGAAGTTATCGAGCCATTGATGTTTGGTATGTATAAACTAGTAGACCATAGATAGCACAGCACTTGAGTTTTTTTACATAGATATGGAAACAGCTCAAGGGCAACAAAAAGAGAAAACCAAAAAGCCCGCTAAACACTGTTCCATTAAAAAGAATTCACTACAAGAAGCTTAAAATTAAATGGTTTATGCAAAGGTGAAGAGGTTGCAAGTGAAATGGCTTATGCAAAGGTGAATAACAAGGTATAGGTGGTGTATCCAGTGTGAGTGGTCTAATGCTTGTTGATGAAAGGGAAGCAAGTGTATGTTTCAAGTATTTTAGTCTGTGCTGTTTGTATATTTTAATTCCCATGTGTGTTGAATTCAGTCCATTATGAAGGCCTTAGCTTAATTTGTTATGTCCGATAAAATCTTTTATCATAATTTAATATTAAAATGCACCCATGAACAGTTGACTGATCTCCGCAATGAGTCTGATGCTATACTAATTATTTCTATTCAGTTACACATCTTGTAAGGCAAACAATTGATCTAGTAATATGGCACTTCAACTTAACACTCTTCTAATCATTTCATACATTCTCAAAGATAAACAAGCATAACAAATTTACAAAACAGTTCTGTCCCTACTGCTCATTTAGTAACTATTTTGAAATAAGGATTCATTCCACATTCTTTCTCAGTATAGTCTATTGTGATTATAAAAGTGTGCCGCTGAAATGACAAAGTTCAGTGGGTGTACTTGTGTTATTCTCTGTTGGTGCTGTGACAATCTTTTTATACTTCCATTCAAAAGCCTAAGTAATTTAAGAGTGATGAGGTGTTTTCCCACAAGTCCAGAATCCTGTGTAAAGCATTATTGTTATTATTTTTTTTTTTATTCATTGTTATTTATATTTTTATTTACTATTTAATTATTATTATTTGCATGAGGATCTATCCTTGGATTTGTTGATGTAGCTGTGATGCAATATTTTATGTCTATCCAATATATTTAGAGAATATAGTTATATAAAACCCCAAAACTTTCTCTAATGATCATCATGCAAAAACAATTTAGTGGATTAGGTTCAATATTTCTTTAATTATAATTATAGAATTATTGATAGATTAATATATGATCAAATATGCTGCTGTCAAAAGCTTTATAAACTACATTTCTTTAGTTATCAAAATAAGTGGTAACTTCTTTCCACAACTCATATTACTTGGTTCATTGCTGCCAGATGATATTTTATTTAATTTCTAGCAGCATAACATTATACACGTTGTTGCCTTGTGCTTCTCTCTGTGGGTGTTGTCAGTGTGAAGAGTTAAAGAGTCCTTCAGGCACAAGCTGTCTGGGCAACTCTTCAGACATCAGTATTACCTTCAGCCCATGTTTTGGTTGTTAGTGATTTTACTGTATGTCAAGAAGTCTTTCTTCCATGCCATCTTCGTGTTCTCGACAGATTTTGAGAAAATTTGATCATTTAAAACAAAACTCATAATGAAACTGGGGTGAAAACAGATGTTGTCATTCTGTTTTAAAGTTCCTTGTATATATGTTCCTTATATTGTTATGGGTTGTGTATTTGCTTCTGTATCACACCAGGCTGAATGGTTGCAGCCAGGAGCCTTCTTTAGTAGTTACTACTTTGACACCCTGTTCCCTCACAGGAACTACTCTCAGTATCAGTTTTCACTGCACATATTTGTGGTTGCTGTGGATGGCACTGTCGGTACATGGAATATGGTCTATGCAGCATTAGGCCTCTACACTGATCCTCATGCATTACACTGCACTGATGCATGATGCATCAGAAGGCCATCCTGAAATTGCTGAGTACATACGAAGATGACAACAATTGGCCAGCATCAGACTTACCAATGCCTTGGTTGTGCATATGATGGCAAGGCTGTGATACTCGACAGGATGTCAAAACATCGAATTTTTAGGGAATAAAAATGATGAATTATGAGACTGTGGGGAAAGAAAGTCAGATGACAAAAGACGTGGTGCACATTATTTACAGAACAGTGCCTTTCCCTGGATTGAAATGGTTCCCAGACCATGTGTTGGCTTCAGACAGTCAACACTGACAAAATGTGAGGGTTTACAATCCCCAAAGCCAGACATAAAAAGTATCCAGGGAATTAGGACCTCTCGGGAAAAAATGCTAGCAGAAGCCCTGCTCTGCAAATAGGCCTGTGTACCTCTCCCCAACTCTGGCCTTCATTTCTCTCATACGACTATCCATATAAAAATAGCATTCTGCCTGTCTATACATCTGACACCCTCTTCTCTGTGGGAGTTTTTCCAAGCAAATGACTGCATCCAAATGGTCTTGATCTGTGCCATTCCTTGCACAGCTCTTATGTGAAGTTTATTTGCTTTCCTTACTTGGATTTTACAAAATGCTTTTTGCTGAATTATCCTTCGTGTCAGTTCTTACCTATTTTGGCTGTGCTGCTGCTTTTTCCGGAAATGTGACACTCCTCATTAAATGCCAGCAGTCCCCTACAGTTATACCTGCACAAAAGATTTAGTGGCATTAGTGTCTGTGAACATGTCTCATACTTGGTAGTTTTGTTCTGGGTTGAAGTCCTGGACTGCTAGCCAGAGCATGCAAGGAAAATTGAGCCAGCTCGGCTCCCACTTACCTCGCCAGAACTGGTAACTTGGAGTATCTAGTTATAGATTTTGCAACAGTGGCTCTTGTGTCACAGGATAGTAGGTGACTAACTTGACTTTCATATCAGTCCATGTAATCTACAGAGGTTTCCTAGAGTGTTTATATCCACTGCTGTCACCCTTGTCCTTCACTACTCATGCAGTGTGAGTGTTTGATTTCCAGATGGCAAAGTTGGTGCCAAGGTCCTCTCCCAGAGACCTCTAGGGGCCCTCATATACAAATTGTTATTAATGTAGAATTTCACTTCCATATATCAAACTCTCATTATGGTCACAGCTCAGAGGGTTGTGGTGGATGGTGAAGCTTGCATTAAGTTAATTGTAAATGTGTACATGAACCAAGCTTGAATGATCATGCAAACATGTGTACCAACACACACTTGTCATGCTTGAATTGTGCTTGAGATGTGAGAGTGAATAAGCTTCAGAGTTGTATGACACTTAATATGCACTGGAGAGTCCTTACTTTGTGCCAGTGACGTGCACTCCTACGTTGCAGGATATATGATAATCTGGACATTTTATGATAACCATTATGAGGTTAAAGTAGAACATTTTATCTTTGTGATTTTAAATCCACTCACTTGAGCTGTGACTCACCCACCAGTCCATACTTCTGTGGGCGCGGGAGTGATCAGCGTGCAGTTGCCTTATCCATGTGTTGTCACTTTTTGTATTGTGGATCATGTCAGCATGAGGTATTACTCTTGACAAGGACATTATAAAACAGACAGTATCTGTTCACAATAGATTTCAGTATTCGTAGCAAAATGTTACAATTTTTTAAAGATAAAAGTTTGAAGTGTCCCAATCCATTTGTATGATGGCTTGCCATATGAACTTTCTTATGCTAAAAAGTCAGATGGGACACATCATGCAGCTTTTAATCATAAATTGTAATTTTCATAATCTAAGGTGTATATAAAGTCTAGAACATTGAATAAACTTTGAAGATAACACATGACCTTTACTATAATGCAGCAAGTCCTTCAAGGGCCTAAGTGATCCAGACTCAGGAGCAGCCTGTCTTGTGAGTGTCTAGAACAGTGAGGAGTTCTCCTCAAGTGGGCAAATTTTACGTGGATCTTCAGTCAAACCATGATTTCTGCTAGCATGGTTCTTATTTGTTTCTTGTTATTGCTGCTGCTGCTGATGGTGAGTAATACTGTCGTCCTTCGGTGAAATCGACTGTACCTTTGGAAGATCACGGACAAGTCAGAAAACCACGGAAATAGGAGAACCACGCCAGCGGAAATCGTGGTTTGACTGAAGATCCACAGAAAATTTGCCCAGTGTAATAGCCCCTTGAGGTTTGGTGTCCTCCACCGCTGCCAAGTATCTCCTGTAAACAGGATAGTGAGACTACCCAAACAAGTGGGTCATATTCGGTGTCTTGATACTCCACTCTTGAAAGTCTTTGTCATTATAAGGAAGAAATAGACATAGGAAAGCTGTTCAAGAGTTCAACAACCAAAGGGATGAAATAATTGAGCTGTTGGTTATCTCTTGCATAAGGGACTTGGCCGTACTTCGTCATATCTTATCTGCCATTGGTGTCGGTGAGAACTTTGCAATTTTTTCTGAGGTGCATTTCCTTTTGAGTCTGAAAAAAATGGGTGGTTTATGTTGGATACCCAGAGGATCATATAGAAAAGCATATAATCATTTGTGTGTGTGTGCAGGTGTTACAACCACACAGAGCTTAAGAGTAATGGGAGGAGGTGTTAAGTATTGAGATCATCAATTGTTTAGAAATGCATATCATGTAGAGCTTGTCTCCTCTGGAAACTAGCCTGGAGCATGTACTCGTACCTTGGGAGCCTTCAGTTTTCAGCCACCACTGGGCAATTAGTCTTCAAAGTCAAATCTTTAAACCAGTAACAGTGGGGATCATGTTTCTTAATGGTCCCTCCAAGCGAGAAAAATGAGAAAAAATCAGCCCTCACACAAACCATTTCATAATATATATCAAAGCAATTATGATCAGATTATGTATCATCTATTTTGGGGGGTTTAAATCATGGCACTAATTTGGCCCGTCGCTGCTACACGGTAAAGCCACAAATTTGGCCCGTCGCTGCTACCGGGTTAATATCATATCTGAAAGGTTAATTGTTCTTTGTTGTAATGTTGTGGCCTCCCCCACTGCAGAATAATAGATGAGCTGTGAGCCAACATACAGGCCTATTTTCCAACAGAACAGTTCTTTTATTTTCCCTCATCACATTGAATTATTTATTTATTGTAATTTAAGTATGCCAAAATCATTCCTGAGACTTCTAAATTATGACCCTCTATTTTATTCCCCATTGTCACTTACACATGCTTATTTTTGCAACAGATCATTTCTATTAATTCTGTCATATTGAATTATTATTATTTTTTTAGATACGCCTGAGAATTGTCAAGTGGCCTTTTTTTTTATTCCTATCGCCACTTCCGGTAACAAGGTCACCGATGATTATTAATTTACATAGATATTTGTCGCTCTGGGAACTGAATCAGCGATAGCGCGTTACTATAGTCACGGTGAGGCGCCATTCGGGACGCGATGCACCTTGATGCGTCATGTTTGCCAGGGGGGGTCGGGGTTAGGTGGTACAGGTGCGATAAACACCTGCTGAACGTCACCCCTTCACCTGTTCATCAAGCTATGGGAATGCTCCGCCGTGTGACTCGTCAGTGAATCTAAAAATATGGACGTAATATTCATATGTGGGGTAAATCATTGTCGTGGGTATTCCTCAGCTGTGTGTGTGTGTGTGGGCCGGTAAGGGCGGTCGGTAATGAAGCCAAGGACGAAAGAAATGAAAGAATCTTGAGTCACGCAACGTAGGTTTTCCCCTTTCCTTTTTTCTTTTTTTCTTTTTTCGTATTTTGCAGGACATGTTCAAGCTCGTAGTCCCGGATCTCATCTATTTCATTTCACAAAACTACGAATACTCTATCTAAACACGCTCTCACTTTCTAAGGCATTTCTCTAATCAGTTGTTCGCATGTATGGGAAGTTGCGTTATCCTAGAGTATGTCAAGATTTCTACGCCTTGCATGCGTTATCTTACAGTATGTCAAAATTTCTACGCCTTGCATCGCTCTGTGTGTGTGTGTGTGTGTGTGTGTTGGTAAGCCCCACACAACAACGACCAGCCAGCACACAATAGGGAATGACGAGGCAAGGCAAGTGCGGGGATGACGGGAAGTATCCAATAGGTCGTAGTCCTACCCAGGCACTCCTTCACCCTCCGTCTACCTTCCTCCGCACTCATAACCTTACGGGAGACGCGAAAAACAGCTAGCCCACGTTATCAAGCTCTTCGAAATCTTAGTCCATCTATTTGAAAAGGCTCTCGTAGAAGTAGTAGGTGTTTTCGTGGGTGGTTTTTTGAGCCTATAGCGGTATTTTTGGAAGGTTTCTGTACCAGGAACGGGAAAACACTCATTATAAGACGATTCTAATATGTTGCCTTCAGAATCGATCGTAACAAGAGACAGAAACGCTTGATAATACCAGTCTCTTAGTTCTGCTCGCGTATATACTGTGACCCTCCTACACACACACACACACACACACACACGTTCCTTGCATATATAATGTAACCCTCCTACACACACACATAGACACACACGTACTTCATTATTCCAATCTTACTCATCATCATACTATCCTAAAACCACAGCATGTTCATCCACTCCCATCCATATTTGTCACTTTTGCAAACTCTTGGATCTTTCCCTCTTTTTGAATAATTATGTTTACAGTTATTTCTCCCGTAAGTGGAATCTCGATAATCCAGAATAACACACACACACACACACATACGTTCCCTGCATATATAGCCCTGTGCGTGACATAACCCAGTCGGTCGCATTCCTCCCTCCCCGCTGATGACGAAACACATGCTACTACAAACACACCTCCCCAACACACTCGTTCTCAACACAGTAGCAACAGATATATACCTACGTTGACACACACAAGTTGGCTTATCATTATTTGGTTAGTTGATAATTATTCGCCTGTCATTTAGCGTTCGTTATTCCGATCATGATATTGTAAAAGGCGTTATCGAATGCCTCCACACTTTATAGGCTACTTGTCCTCATTATCAGTTTTGACCTCACACCTGTGTTGAATATAGATAACTGTGGGAGCTACGTAGTTATGGGTTGGTATAGAATTAGTCTCTCTCTCTCTCTCTCTCTCTCTCTCTCTCTCTCTCTCTCTCTCTCTCTCTCTCTCTCCAATCTTATGGCTGGAAAAGAGTGAGGAGGAAAAGAAAATGGGAAGAGGAAGGAAAGAGGAAGATAAGAAAATGAATGAGGAAGAGAAAGAGAGGGACAGAGACAGGAGGAAGAGGAGGAGGAGGGGAAGAATAAAAGGAAGAGAAAAAAAGATGAGGAAGAGAAACAGACAGGCGGAAGAGAGACACACACACACACACCACATATTTAGGCAGGTGTGTGAATGAAAACCTGCGTCGATCATTATGTCAGTCGTGAAAAATTGCGCTGTACGTAATTTGAACCCAACTGAAATGTCACGTGTTCAAGTTTCATCGCTCCACATCTACATACATAAATTAAAGTGAATGAATATGTGTGTGTATGTATGTAGGTTGGTATGTGTGTGTTAGTATGTGTATGTAGACTATAATATGTTGGTAGGTAGGTAGGTATATGTGTGTGTGTGTGTGTGTGTGTGTAAGGTCCCGCATAAGGTGTTAACGGATTAGAGAACGGAGAGTCAGGACACCGTCAGCATTTTTTTTTTTTTCTTCTTTTATGCCATTTATAAATACGAAAGCCTGAATCATCACTTCTTTCCACTTCTGTCAACTCGTGTGGATGTGAGTTTGGGTGTGAACGTTATCATACATCATTATCAGAGCCAGTATCGTTAATGATCATGGTAGTTTTTTTTTTTTTCACAATCTGGAAGTATGAATCGTCACGTCTTAAAATTTCTGTCAAGTCGTGTGGATGTGAGTTTGAGTGTGAACATTATCAAATATTATTACTGGACCTTTTTTTTTTACAGCAATGGAGTCAGTTCAAGGGCATAAAATAAGGAAACATATATGAAAAAAAAAAAGCCGCTACGACCCGCTATGTACTAAATAATTTGGGTACCGCTAAAATATTTTCTTTCGCCACTTGTAAATACGAAAGTCTGAATCATCACTTCTTTTTCTTTCTATCAACTCGAGTGGGTGTGAGTGTGAGTGTGCACGTCATCATATATCATTTCTGGATCATGTAACTATACTTAGGGTAGAGCCAAAATAGTTTCTTCTCCCAGTTGCAAATACGAAAGCCAGAATCATCACTTCTTTTTCTTTCTATCAACTCGAGTGGGTGTGAGTGTGCGCGTCATCATATATCATTACTGGATCATGTTACTATATAATATACTTAGTGTAGAGCCAAAATAGTTTCTTCTCCCAGTTGCAAATACGAAAGCCTGAATCATCACTTCTTTCTATTTCTATCAACTCGAGTGGGTGTGAGGGTGAGTGTGAACTTTATCAAATATCTTTATCAGAGCACGACGCATAATTCAGGTAGGTCCATAATATTTTCTTTCGTCACTTGTAAATACCAAAGTCCAAATCATCTTTTCTTTATATTCGTTTCAACATGTGTGGGATTGTTGGTATTGGTGTGAACTTTATCATATATTGCTTATCAGATCCAGTACCTTATAGAATCACGCTAGGGCTTAAACGATACTGCAAACAACGAAATATGTTCAGCTGATAAGTGATAACAACAACAGCAGCAATATCAGTAACATCAACAGCAACAACAATAATAATAAAAAAAAAAAATAATAATAAAAAGAAGAAGAACTGCCTTATATGATTCAGAGAGGAAAAACAAGTTGGCTAATAATAATAATAATAACAATAATAAGAATAAAAATAGGAATAATAAGAAGAACTGCCTTATATGATTCAGAGAGGAAAAACAAGTTGCCTAAGAATAATAATAATAACAATAATAAGAATAATAAGAAGAATTGCCGTATATGATTCAGAGAGGAAAAACAAGTTGGCTAATAATAATAATAATAACAATAATAAGAATAAAAATAAGAATAATAAGAAGAATTGCCGTATATGATTCAAAGAGGAAAAACAAGTAGGTTAATAATAATAATAATAATAATAATAAGAAGAAGAAGAAGAAGAATTACCTTTTATGCTTCAGAGAGAGGAAAAACAAGTAGGCTTTCCCACCCTCACCCAGCACACGAGAGATTGAACAACACACTCATCCTTCTCGCTCTTCCTTTAATTAATGTACCGCAGTGTCTCGCTTTCCCAACGCATCATTGCCACACACACACACACTAAATGCACCAAGCGAAAGACATTAAACTCCGCACATAGCCTCTAGTAGGACCGTGTAACCTCAATTAAACAATATTCAGTGAGTTTATACAGTGTTTAGTGCGATCGTAATTATGTGTGTCTTAGCTGCGTATAACTTTGTAGCATTATGTTTTCTTTTATCTATAGCATGTTTGTTTTCCCTCGATGCCCTTTTATGAATTTCAGTGATGATAATGATAATAATTGCCCTATAATCGAATTAATGAAAGTTCTGACAGTTGATGATTGACAAGTGTATGAAGATGTGATTCTCTTCCTCCTCTTCCTCTTCCTCCTTATTTGTCCACAGGGTAATATTAGAGATAGATAGATAGATACATAGATAGATGGGTTGTTATTGCATAAAATGGGTAGTAATAATAATAAAGTTAAATGTGGGTTATCAACTACTATATGATTTGTCCATAGGCAGTGTTCCTCCTCCTCCTCCTCCTCCTGCTATCCTCAACCTCCTCCTATCCTCCTCCTCCTCCTATCCTCCTCCTCCTCCTATCCTCCTCCTCCTCCTATCCTCCTCCTCCTGCTATCCTCGTCCTCCTCCTATCCTCCTCCTCCTCCTCCTGCTATCCTCGTCCTCCTCCTATCCTCCTCCTCCTCCTCCTCCTCAGTGAAAGGGTTTGGGGTGTCTCAGCGGGTCTTGTCTCTCTTGTTCCTTCACTTCCTTGCTTGTGACCTTGGCGTGCGTGTGTGTGTGTGCGCGTTCATGCATGACTTCTACCTGTACAGGGGGATCAACCTTAATAATTCCTCCTCTTCCTCCTTCTTCTCCACCTCCTCCTCCTCCTCCTCCTCCTCCTCTTCGTGAGTTACCTGTGCTATTATTTTACTCGTTGTTGTGTTTTATGACTTACTCGGAAGGTCAATAGTGTGTATAATTAAAGAAGGAGTTTAAGTAGTGTGTATTTATGTTTTCTAATTGGATAAAAGTGGAGAAGATAGGATAATAGGAAAGAAGTGCGGCTATTATATCATTATTTGTCCATAGGGTAGTATTAGAGATAGATAGATACATAGATAGATAGGTGGGTTGTTATTGTGTAAAGTGGGAAGTAATAATAATAAAGTTAAATGTGGGGTTATTAATAACTATATGATTTGTCCATAGGCAGTGTTATAGATAGATAGATACACAATGATAGATAGGTAGGTAGGTAGATAGATAGAGTACTGAATGTTAGATAGATAGATGGATTGATACAGATATACAGATAAAGAAATGTGCATGCCAGATTAACTAAAGTAAGATAGACTACGGCAACTGTCTGTATTTGTTTGCTTTACCTTATTAGACGCCGTGGTATATTTTGTGTTATTCGTAAATCCCGAAATTGACCTATCTTTGGGCCACTCCTCTAACTCTTTTTATGAGCAGTGAGTAACGGGCTTTTTTATGCCCTTGAACTGACTCCTTTACTGTAAAAAAAAAAAAGTATAATGCACTTAATTCCCTTATCTGGCAACTATCATGAGCATCACTGTCACCATGTTAGTTTGGCGCCATTAATAAACCACAGCACGACTAAGGAGATGAAGGAGGGAGGGAGGGAGGGTAAACTAGGAAAATTTCGTGTGCGCTGCTTTTTGTTGTTGATGGTGTTGCAAGAGGGGAAACATCAAGCCATCTCGGGAACTAACTATAATCTATTTTGCCGCTCTCTTTACAGTGTAGGAGCTTCTTCACAAGCTTTTGTTTTCTTTTGAGTCATCAGTCTGTCTTCTTTATCTACAACAACAATAATAATGATGATAATAATAAATGTGAATAAGTTATCTCTACTTGCTAACATGAATAACCGGTATGTACGCAGCTCAAACACGTGTTTATGAGAATGAAAACGAGAGGAAGAAAAAGATTAGGAAAAGTGAAAAATAAAGAATAAGAAGTAAGAAAAGAGAAGTGGGAAAGAGTAACAAGGAAATGGAAAGTTAGAAAAGAAATAAGAAGAAAAGAATAGAAAGAGAAGAGAATAGAAAGCTCAAACACGTATTTATTAGAATGAAAACGAGAGGAAGAAAAAGATTAGGAAAAGTGAAAAAAGAAAGAATAAGAAGTAAGAGGAGTGGGAAAGAGTAAAAAGAAAATGGAAAGTTAGAAAAGAATAGAAAGAGAAAAAGAAAAGTAAGAAAAGATAAGTAGGAAAAAAGAAAAATGTAGAAATAGGGGAAAAGAAAGAATAGAAAGAGAAGTAGGAAAAGGAAATGGAAGAAAAGAAGTGATAAAATGGAAGTATAAAAAGAGAACAAGGAAGTAAAATAAATAAAAAACAGGGAACTAGGAAATTTTTAGAGAGCAGCGGATGTCCCACGCTCCGCTAGGTCACCTTTGGCGCGGCGCATATTACAGCACCAGCAGCTTCAAGGGAACACTCACTGGACCATATTTTCTAACCCAGCACACACATTATTTGGCACGCTTTTTAAAGGAGTTTGGGGCATTTCCAGGGGTTGTTTAATGACCCTGGCGGTAGTTTGACCCTTCTTCTATGCTATGATTGTTAAAAAGCACTCATGAAAACCAGGTTGATCTCCTTTTAGACCTTTGGAAATGATGTGAGAGTTGGAAGCATCTGACCAGTGGTGGAGAGTTGCACGTGGAACCGCAAACCACCACGGCCTTGCCAGAGGACGTGGATAGGCTATATGAGGCGTAGAAGTATCATAAAAGGCTCAAACATGGGTAGCAAGCAAGACGTAGGACTGTTCTGGCTGATAAGATGATGTTTATAGGTTGATTACGGCAAAAAAATCGTTCTTATCGGTTCTTGCACCAGTTTATTTTTCAAGAGGAGAGAATCAGGACACCTCTCCACCCGAAATTGACCTCTTTTCTGATCTCTTGTGCTTTTTCTTTTGTTGGAGCAGCATTTTGGGGGCTTTTTGAGTTGCTGCTTTATTTATTTATTTTTTTCGCCCTTCAGTTGCCTTCCTTGCTGTAAAAAAAAGAAGAAAAAAGAAATCTACATCAGTTATATGAGTGTATCCATCTATTATAGGAGCTTACGCCGTGGCCTCCGAGCTCATCTCCTGCTAAATTTTCCTGTTATTTTATTCATGTTTATAATAACTGATAGTCTTTCTTTTACATAATTTAGAAACGAAGATATGGGAGTGTAAAAGAAGGAACGTGATGATAGATTGAGTCCTTTTTGGAATAGTTCAATGAAATAGCCATAAATTGTAGTGTGTCTATCTTGCTTTTGTTTATGATTGTAAATACTGAGGTGATTAAGTTTACTCACACTCTTGAAACGATGATTAGATAAACGTAAAGTAGCTTCCTGTTGAATAGTTAACGTTTATACTAATATATATTTAGACCGTAAATGATGTTGATTGGTAGTTTTATTCATAGTTTACGTGTATACTAATGGCCTAACTATTCACACTCTTAAAACGAAAAATAGGCAAACGTAAAATGATATTGGTAATTTCCTTTTCAATAGTTTACTCGTATGCTCGATCATGTAATAAAAGTATCTGTAATGAAGTTTAGGTAAATGTAAAAGATATGTTGGTAGTGTCCTTTTTATGGTTTGCTGGGTTAGAGTCATACATGCTGGTGTCCTCCCTGCCATGTCTTGCATCCTGAGCCGCCTTCACGATACCCGACGGACAAGTTCAGGGAAAAGGAGCCAGCAGGGATTTCCGCATAGCCTCCTGACGTCACCGCCTCCATTGCCTCACGCATCTTGGTTCTCCCTCATCTTTCAGTATTTTTTTATCTGTAGCCTGTTCCCTTTAGTTCCCTTTCTCCTTATGTCTCTCGGTAATGTTTGTCTGTATTCCATTCCCATTTCCTTTCTTTGTTTATCTAATCTGTTCCCTCTTTCGTTTTCTCCGCGCTTCCGTATTCCTTATCCGATTCTGTTCCTTTTGTTTTCTCCTTTAAATCCTTCTGTAATGTTTATCTGTAGTCTGTTTCCTTTTGTTTTCTCCTTTTTAAATCTTTCTGTGTTATCTGTAGTCTGCTCCCTCTTCTGTTTTCTCATTAATCCGCGCTTCTGTATTCCTTATCCGATTCTGTTCCTTTTGTTTTCTCCTTTAAATCCTTCTGTAATGTTTATCTGTATTCTGTTCCCTTTTGTTTTCTCCTTTAAATCCTTTTGTAATGTTTATCTGTAGTCTGTTCCCTCTTTTGTTTTCTCATTAATCCGCGCTTCCGCATTCCTTATCTGTTTCTGTTCCTTTTGTTTTCTCCTTTTAAATCCATCTGTAATGTTTATCTATAGTCTGTTACCTTTTGTTTTGATGTTGTTTTCCATCATTAGGTTACCGTTGCCCCATAATATTACGATGCATCTTGGTTCTCATTATATATTCTTTACTCTTTCTTATCGACATGGTGTGTGTTGATTTGTAGGTTACCATTTACTTCTATGATATATTCGTTTGCTCTGATGTTGTTCTTCATTCTCAGTCTTCATTACCATCCTAGGGGCCCTTTTTTATTGCTGTTTATGTTGTCCTTAAGCTGCTTCCGTTGCTATAAAAAGAAAATGTTCAATGTCACCGGACTGCATCTCGATTCTCCATAAATTATCCACCAGCTTTCATGTTTATCCGTATTTTGTGTGTAAACCTGAAGGCAACCGTTTTGTTCAGTGACGTAGTGTGCTTTTGTCAATGATGTATTGTCGTTTGCTGCGGAGTCACTCAACCGATGTCAAACCGAACTGGACTGGATGCTACAAGGTTAAAAGCAACACTTGTCATCATAATACCGGCATGTTCCACTTTTTGTAGCTCTGAGAAACCTGTGTGACTTTCGCGTTATTATTACTTTGGACGTTACCATTATCTAATTGCAGCCATATGTAATTTGTAAACCGTTATATCTGTGTCTATCAAACATCACTTGTCAAAAACTCATATAATCCCTCTCCCATTTGTAGCCACTAAGAAACCAAGGTCACTTTCGTGCTCTTTTAATTTGAGGCATTGTTCTTTAATATATAATTGCTTCTGATTGCAACCATAATGACCTTGTAATCCACTGTGTGTGTCTATCAAACATTCTCGTTGATTCTCAGTGAGCGCCCACAGGCTCAGTGACTTAAAAATGACGGAGATGAGTACCGAGGCCATGCGTTGCTATATAAACTTTTGCTCCCAACTTCTCTTTTTTTCTGATGTTGGTTCTGGAATAGCGGAATAGCGTTATGGTAGAACTGGAAACTGGAGACTGACGTATATTATAAAAATGGATATTGTGAGGGTGCAGATGCTAATTCATGTTGGTTCTGGAATAGCAGGATTGGAATAGAATGATTAGAATGAGTGGAATTATTGTAAACGAAACTATTACGTATATTAGAAGAAGGGATATCTATTAATATGGTGAGGGCCTGGCTGCTGCTTTCCGTTAATTGGTTCTGTAGTTGGTGTCATTAACATGTGATCCACGCTCTATACCTTATTTTATCCGACTATTATTTGGGAATGTGAGTGTCAGCGTTATGGAAGAACTGGAAACTAATAAGCCGATTATAAAGTGATAGCTAGGCTTATATCGAGGCCGTCCATGGTTCCTGATTTCCATTGGTTCTACAGGAATTGGTGCCGATAACCCGGTAGCAACGACGGGCCATATTTGTGCCCTGATATAAACCCCCCAAAGTAGATGATACATAAACTGATCCCAAGTGCATTGATAGATATTATGAAATGGTTTGTGTGAGGGGTGATTTTTTCTCATTTTTCTCGACTAGAGGGACCATTAAAGAAACCTGATCCCCGCTGTAACCAGGTTAACATGTGATCCACGCCTTATACTTTAATTTATCCGACAATTACTAGGGAATGTGTTTTTGCTCGGGGCGCCTCACTCCCTCCACCACATGACCTTCACCAGCCTACACCTCTCATGTGCAGCCGCCTTGCACACCCCACACACACACCACACACACACACAGGCGCTGCTGCTACACGTGAGGGCTGGTGTGTGTCTGTGCATGGTGGTTCTAGAGGGGAAAACAAGGACACACGCCACATGCAAAGGAAACATGGAGGACAAGAGGGAGGGAAATGCCGAGGTGAAGGTGGATGCCGATTTCCAAGTGGCTGACCGAAGCGAATTTTGTGGTTTGTTCACTTGGTCAGGTTGTAAAGGTGATGGAAAGGAGTTATTGTCTCCATAGTACAGTTGTTTACTAGATAACGAAGTATGGTCTTGCAGAACGAAACAAATCAATGGCTAAGGTCTGTCAGCCATCGCCATCGCCAGAGCTGCCAACGTGCTCGAAGAAATGGATGAACAGACACACAAAGCTAAATTTTTACATATAGAACAGCAAATAAAGACCTTTTATATATATGGTTTATGCCGATGTGGGTTTGTGACGTTTTTTTAATTATTTGCCGGTGATATTAAAGGGTTGGTAAGTTGTTTGTCATGTAATAGTGTGGCCTGGTTTGCCGTGTGGGTGTCGGTGGTGTTGGTAAGCCCGGCGAGTGTTGGCTGGCTGGGCGTGTCGATGGCTCCCGGCTGCTACCAATATAACATTATTTATCTCTAATTGCTTCACGGTATTCACTCTATACATCCTTGACGTTATGCAGCTTGTTGTCCGATGCATGACCTCAAGACAATTGAAAAACGTACATATATATAGTAATGAGATAAGAGGAAGTTGATGGAAGTTGAAGTTGAAACATTAGTATATTATGGTAAAATATTATATGGGTGACACATTATTAGTTTTTTGACCTTTCAGCAATAAGGGTTTAGTCAGCTATCAAATCTGCCATACAGTCTATAAGAGAAGTTAAATCCAGGTCAACTATATATTAACAGTAGGCTAGGGTGAGGTTATGATTTAAATTGAAATGGAACTTTTTTTTTTGTACAAGTTCTTCAAAATTGTGAATACTGACACGCACGATGTTCATTTTTATTTCTCTAATGCACTGCACTCCTAGGATTGCTCTAAATAAATAGGCTACTTTCCTTTTGTTACTTTAGTCTCTTATTATACTCATCTTTCTTCCTTCTCTTCCCTTTCTATTTCTCCCTTTTCCATCTCCCTGCATTCCCTTCCTCTCCTATTCACTTCAATTCGTTCCATTTCTCCTTTTCTATCTCGCTACATTATCTTCCTTTCCTCCTACTCCCTTCATTTAATTCCATTTCACCTTTTCTATCTAACTGCAATCTTTTCCCTTCAGTTCGTTTCATTTCTTCTTTATCTAACTGCATTCTCTTCCTTTCAATTTGTTCCATTTCTCCCTTTTCAATCTCCCTGCATTCTCTTCCTTTTTCCTTTTCTATCTCCCTGCATTCTCTTCTCTTCCTCCTCTTCCCTTCGATTTAGGCAATTTCTCCCTTTTTCTATCTCCCTGCATTCTCTTCCCTTCCTTCTCCTCTCTTCCTCCGTTTTATTTCTCCTCCTCTATTTTTTTCTGCATTAACTCTTCCCATTACACCTTTTCTACCAGTCCTTCACACTGTCTTGATGCACACTTCACATATCCACCAGAACACCAGAAGGCTACGAAATCAGTTCATAAAATTTCGTAAGAGTTAATTTGCATCCAGTACCAACGTGTATTGTCTATATTTAAACCTTAATTTTTATGTAAATGACCTGCAACTGGTGTGACTATATATGTGGCTAATGTGTAGAGATAGTTATTATTGCAACTATTATTATTATTATTATTATTATTATTATTATTATTATTATTATTATTGTCATTTCCTTTTTCTTCTTTTTTCTTAATTTTCTCCTTTTTTATTTATTTCCCTTCATCTTTTTTTTTTCTTCTTCTTAATCTTCTTCTTCATCTCCTTCTTCCTCTTCATTATTATTATTATTATTATTATTATTATTATTATTATTATTATTATTATTATCATTATTATTATTGTTATTATCATTATTATCATTATTATTATTATTATTATTATTATTATTATTATTATTATTATTATTAGTAGTAGTAGTAGTAGTAGTAGTAGTAGTAATAGTAGTAGTGGTAGGGGCCCAGGTGTGAACATTAAATAAGTTACTATACGAAGGAAGGAGAAAGTAGCAAGGGAACAGACAGACTACCTGAAACCTTACACACAATACCCTATACCTTACCTTACCTCACCTTAAATTACCTCACCTTACCTTACCTCACCTTACCTTACCTTACTTCACCTTACATTACCTTACCTTACCTTACCTTATCTCATCCCTTACACATACAAACTTCCCTATAAAAAACCTTATCTTACCTTACCTTACACACCTTACTTTACAATACCGTACCATGGCTTACTCTACCTCCCTCACTTGCACAAATACGCCCCCTTAAAATAAAATACCGCCCCCCCCCCCCCCTAAAGGTTCGCAAAGCTGCATGTATTTCTTCAGGTGGCAGCATCAGTGACTAAATATAGCAGACAGTAGATCAATTACGCAAGAGGAATTCGCCGGAGCCAAGCGAGCTAGGACATTTTCTTCCTCCCAGGTGGACGGAGAGAGAGAGAGAGAGAGAGAGAGAGGGGAAGAGAGACAGGAAGGAAGGAAGGAAAGAGGGAAAGAAAGGGGGTAAGGAAGGAAGAAAGGAAAGAAGGAAGAAAGAAAGAGAAAGAAAAGGAAAGAAAGAAAGAAAGAATGAATAAGAGGGAAAGAAAATGAAAAAGAGATAGATAGAGAGAGATAGAAAGAGCGAGAAAAAGAAAGCGAATATAGAAAAAAGAAAATGGAAAAGGAAAGAATGAAAGAAAGAAAGAAGGAAAGAACATCATAAACTATATTATTTGACCTATCATCTCGACCTATTTTATGTTAATAGGTAACAACTCTAATAAATTTCTGGTATACTTGGTTATCTAGGTATTGGCAGGAAATTTATACTGCGATAGACATGATAACGCATAAATAAATAATAGACGTATACATTTCATCAGTTTTATAGTCACGTTCATGGCCATAGAAATATATTAATGGGCCTTTGAACTCTTGCTTTCTGGGACCTGGTTATTTAGTTTTGAGAGGAACTTTATGCTGTAACGGAAAGGGTGATAATGTATAAATCAATATTAGACATCTTAATTTGATCAGTTTTAGTTAGTTTTACATAGCCTCATCTTACAATATGGGTTAATGGGTCTAATTTTTGCTTTCTGGTGTATATGTTAGTTTTGACAGAAAGCTTATACTGTGACGGAGAGTGTGATGACATATAAATAAAGCAAATAATATTGTCTTTGATCAGTTTTATCCTTGTTTTTTGTTTCGTAAGGTGAAGATTTATAAGGTTTAGAGTTTATGCTGTGCCGGTGAGAGTGATAAAGTAGAGCAAATATGTGTGATCTTAACTTTGATTAGTTTATTTGCTGTTCATGCTGTTGCGTAACTTCATAACCTGTCCTCGCATAATCAGCCTTATTATGTGTGTTTAATGGGATTGTCGTCATACTTTGATCATTTTTATAGTTTTTTTTACGTTGCTCAAGAAGATATTTTGCAAGGTTTGGGGTTTATATACATCAGTTCATCCAGGGATCTGCGTTGTTATCATTCGCCAGATTAAAAAACCTTCATATAACAGGAATTTCGTAAACAACGGATTTATTGTACTCATATATGACCTTGGTGGTGCTTTATCTACGCTGTTATTGAATTGTAAAGAAGTCACTGATCTGCAAATAGGCTAGCTTACAATATTACCCATTTCGCGGATTTTGTTGATTTTTCCCTTTTATTGTTCCAGTTATTCCTCTACTCTTTCTATTCTTTCTACTTTTATTTCTTTTTCTTTTCTTTGTCTTCTTTTTTCTATTTTTCTTCTTCTTTTTCTTTTCTGTCTTCTTTTTTCTATTTTTACTTCTTCTTTTTCTTTTATTTCTATTCTTCTACTCTTCCCTATTCTACAGTACTCTTATACTCTTAACTTATTATTGTGCGTCTCCGAATTTAATAAGCATAAAATATAACACTTGTAGTAGACGTATAGAGAACTTGAGGAGGAGCAGCCACAGTAGGTCATATCCATCTCTCTGATTTAGATAATTATAGAAGCTCTTCCCATTTTTATTCTATTCTGTATGTCTCGAATTTCAATAAGTATAATTTAACACTTGTAGACGAGGAACAGCCACAATGCTAGCTGGGTCCCCCTTTTCACAGATGTTTTGTTTTAGTAGAAGTTTTTCCATTCTCATTCCACTCTCAGCATATCTTCAAATTTGATAAGTAAAATATAACACATAGTACTCTTGTAGACGCATAGCAGTGTACTTGTAGACGAGCAACCACGATGTAAATAGCTATACAGTAGGTCACCTTTTCACTGATTTGGTTATAAAGTTTTTCCATTCTTTTTCCACTCGGTTTGTCCCTAAATTCAATAAGCACAAAATATAACACTCGTAGACGTGTATCGGTGAACTTCAAGAGAAACAGCCACAGTAGTCCTATAGGTCACCTTTTTACTGATTTGGTTATAAAGTTTTTCCATTCTTTTTCCACTCGGTTTGTCCCTAAATTCTATGAGCATAAAATATAACACTTGTAGACGTATATCGGTGAATTCAAGAGAAACAGCCGCAGCATAGGTCACACTTTTCACCAATTCCGTTGTAGAAGTTTCCCCGTTTTTGTTTTACTCTGTTTTCAAATTTGAGAAGTAAAATATGATATGCACTGGTGGGTGGAGGGAGAGAGAGAGAGGAAAGGAGAGCAGCTGGAGATGAGGGAAAGGAAAGGAGTGAAGGGAAAAGGAATGATAGGAACGGTGGAGAGGGGAGAGGATCGGGAATAAAAGGAGAGAGAAGTGAGAAGAGGAAAAGATAAAGAGGAGAGGATAGAGAGGGATAGAGTAGTTGGAGATAAGAAAGGAATGGAAAGTAATGATAGGGTTGGAGGAGAGAGGAGGGAAAGTGAATTAAAGGAGAAAGGAGAAGGAAGAAGAGGAAAAGATAAAGAGGAGAGGATAGAGGGGACAGAGTAGTTGGGGATAAGAAAGTAATGGAAAGTAATGATAGGGTTGGAGGAGAGAGGAGATAGAGTGAATTAAAGGAGAAAGGAGAAGGAAGAAGAGGAAAAGATAAAGAGGAGAGGATAGAAAGGGAATTTTAGGACAGAACAGAGAGCGGAGGGAGAAGATAGGATAGGTTGGACCCCACTGCAGGCACATGTGAAAGGTGCTTGTGGGTGCATGCCGCGCAAACCGCTATCACCATGACTTGTCGGAGGCTATTTTTTTTACGAGAAGTTCCCGTACTTGATAAATGAGTGCGCTGTAAGACCTCAAATCTCTCCATGTCTGCTGGGGGAAGGGAGCAATGAGAAGGGTGGTTGGCACGTGTCGCTATACCACACCAGACCAAAAATAACAACTAAAATGGCCCCTCCACAGATTTCAACCATATTTCATACTAGGGGAGGTATCTTATATGGTTTTGGGTACCCTATGAGCCGCTGTCTACTATTTCTGGTGTAGTTTCCTTGTAAATAGGTTTGTCATGTGAGATAGGAGCGAAGTGAAGTCTTGCAGAAGCAGGCCGTGATGGCGGGAGCGCCGTCTGTTTCATCGATCATGGATTTTTAGTATAGAGCTTTGTCACTATGCCACTTATATGTTAGAGCCGTTAGTGGTATCTGTTTAGAAGTACAGCATAGTTGGTTTTATGATTCAATATTTCCTTTTGTTTTTCAGGACACGTCATGTGGTGTGGAAACAGATCAACCACACACCGCCACGAGTCTGCGCCATCCACATTTCCTTATAACTGAGCTAGGAGACCAACGCCTAGTCGAATAATACTTCTTTCACCACCAAAACCATTTACGTAAACATAATACCCAACCAAACGCCATAATAGTGGATGGCAACAATGGATATGAAACCCCGTACAGCGATAAGATGGTCAGTCTGCTTGTGGCCGTCAAGTGAGGAAGGTCGGCGGCCCCCTACCCTCACTTTCTCTTTTCACAACACGAACCGAACCTTAGGAGTAAGTGACACATACGAAAACTGAACGACCGGGACACGAAAACATGGAATTCGACGAGTACGAGAGCCTGCCGACCTCAGACGTGGGGGTACACATGACCGCCGGAGCAGTGGCAGGAATCATGGAGCATTGCGTAATGTATCCCATTGATTCCGTGAAGGTGAGCATACTGGGGGACCCCTAAAGGCTACCAGGTGTTTTAGGGTACCTGGGGGACTGGCATGTTGATTTGTGTACCTTAAGGATTACTAGGGACGGCTATGTGAGGTTAAAACGGTCACACTAACATTAAGGTCTTGGGTTATGGCGCCACCACCCTCCCTAACAACACCGTCGGGAAGGCATGTGGAGGGTTCCTGGAGGGTTTTAAGGGTTCAGGGATACTTGGATTTGGGTTTAGGGATGTGTGTTGGTGTGTATGTGTGTATGTTATCCACCCCGCCCCGCCCCGCCACACCCCCGACACACCCCGCCGCTCAGACCCGCCGCCCCGCCGTACGTCGTTCCCTTCTGCAGGAGCTAGACGGAAAGAGGCCCAGATGGTAGGCTTTAACCAGGGGATATGTCTGGTAGCGGCTTATAACTACTGTGTGAAGGGTTACTCGTATAATCCATGTTTTATTTTTACCAGGGGAGGGAGTGAGGTGTGTTAGTTTACTTGTTCCACCGCAGAATGTTATGTTATTATTATTATTATTATTTTTACTATTTTAAATGACGAATCAGGTTGAGAGGGAGGAGTGTGGATATTATAACCCGCCTGTTCAGCTGCCCCCAAACACCTGAGATGCTGAGGAAGTGAAAGCAATGAGAGAAGTAGAAAGAAGACGTGACAGTATAGAAGATTATATAAGTGGAGGGACAGAGGTAGGGTAACTACTATTTTTTTTTTTTTTTACTGTTATCCAAAGAGGAGGAAGGGTAAATGTAGGTCACTGTTTATTGTCATCCAGGCAGGGAATGTTGTGTGTTATTTTGGTTGTTCCACTGCAGACTGTTCAGTTTGTTATTGTGTTTGTGAGTGGTTGACGGGTACATGGAGCGTAATATGGTTATTCCACTACAGTACGCCCAGGGCTTTTAGAGTACTACAGTGAAATGACCGGCTTGCTTTTATCTAAGAATGTTATCACCTGAGTAGAAAAGTGAATGAGTTTGGAAGTGATAGGTGAGATGGATATATTAACATCCTTAGATTTGCAGATAACACAGTCTTGTCGGGTGATTTTGAGGAAACTTCCGAAAAATGGTCAAGGAACTTCATAGAGAGTGAAAGTAGATTTAAAGATGAATTAAGAAAATGATTTTTTTTTTTTGTGTGTGTGTGTGTGTGTGTGTGTTTTATAGTGGCGCCATCTTTTCTTGGCTCATGCTGCCCCCTGGAGCTCATTCTTGATTCACTTAGACAGTTTCCTCTAGAGTCCGGGTTGATGGGTGGTCTTCAGGACAGTATGTGGGTAGTCTTAGGCCACTCGGCAGTGACTGAAAAATCCTAGGTGGTAGCAGCAGATTCGAACCCACGTCGTCCAGCATGTGGTGAATGTGGGGCCCACACGCTAACCACTCAGCCACTGCCTCCCCATAAATGTTAAACAGTCACAACCCAGATACTGTGGAAGTCAGGGCAGCAGAAGACAAGGTGGAGAGGTGAAAGTAGAGCATGTGTCAGAGCAGGAGGGTGTACACAAACATCAGGCAAAGGGAGGTGGAAAACATTGGGAAAGGCCCTTGTTTTGCAGTGGACTAGTAATGGTTGATGTCAACATTTTGGCCCTTCAGCTACTGTAATCAGGCATGGAACTATGTTTGTGGGCTGGTAGTTGTAGTTACATGCACCATATGTGAAAAGGAGGAGTGGCTTATTGTGACACCCATTTTTAGAGGACAAGATAGGCCAGCTGTGTTTGGTTGATTTGAACAGGTAGGTTGACAGGTGAGCGATGAGCTTAAAAAAGGTTAAGACAAGATAGGCCAGCTGTGTTTGGTTGATTTGAATAGGTAGGATGACAGGTGAGTGATGAGCTAAAAAAAGGTTAAGAAAGGTGAAAAGTGTAGCCCAGGTTATATGGTATTAGATGAGGTGGTTGTAGGACGCACAGGCTGGGAGGCTTAACGCATGGATTACGGAGTTCTTGGTCTTTGTGTGTCAGCCGTCCATTGTCATGACTCTAATCCCTCTTGTTGACATTACACCCTTCACTCGCCTCTGTGCTGCTCGTCCTTGGTTGTGTTGTTCTTAGATGGCTTTCCCTGGCAGAGTGCAGCTGGTTGTTGACTCAAACAGTAGCTGGTTTTGAAATCTGCTTCTAGTTAATGTTGTCTGACTCATTATTTTCTTTTATTTTTGAGTTCAGTTAGCAGTGGCATGTCAGTTTATAATTTTGTCGCATTTACTTTAACCAGTGATATGATTTTGAAAGTTGTAAGTTGGTGGTACCTAGTGTTAGATTCATGGGTTTGGGTACAGTGGAATGAAAAAGGTTATAGTGATGGAGCAACCATTTTAACTAGTTTCTTAATTAAAGTTAAGTTCAGAGAAAGACTAAACAGGCTAGACACTATGAAACTGATGCATACAGTGAAAATAAGAATGATTACAAGCGGAGAAGACATTGTGGCAAAAGTGTTGTTGTGCTGGACATGAGAGAGGAATGCTTGTTTCCTCCATTAGCACCAGCTCAGGCATGTTAACATCCTGATGATGTGGCCATTGGGGAGCATGACAGTAAATCAATTGCCACACAATCAGGAGCAACTTTACATGGGCTGATCTTTTCCTGATGGTTAGGCCTTGTTGGGGATTTATTCACCATTGTCTGTCTTCCCATTGTGCCGTGGTCAAAGCCCCTGTGGGTGTGGCTCCAGGGTTGGTTGAGGTAGATCACCCAACTCTTGCAAATCAGCAGTGGTGGACACGGTTCCGCTAATTAGCGAAGCTATTTTTTTCGTTTGCTGATTAGCGTTTTCGCTAACTTTGGAAAAAGTTAGCAGACCAATTAGCTTCCTCTAAACGTAGTTCCTCCTCCGCTAACTTTAAGTCCACTTAAAGTTTATACAGGTTTGTTCTTGTCCATTTTGGGCAGACACAACACCAGTTGAGCCACTTTTGGGTAAATCACAATTATGTATCTAAATTGATCCACTATCCCCAACTATGTGAGGGAGCAGTCCTGTGTAGTGTCATCAGATATCTTATCAGATTTTGTCTTTCTGCACTGTTATTGGAAGTTCATATAGGCATAAATAAAGTGTATGTGGAATTTAATTTGTGTACACCTTTATCATCATCTGATTTTGGCATGGTATACATTTCTGGAAAGCTCTATGTCTAAGCTACAACATATTGAAATTTCAGGTCACCAGGTCTGTTTTTAAGGGTTTTAGAGCTAAAATACTAAAGTGGAGCTAAATCCATATAAAGAAAAGTTAGCGGGTAGCGTTAGCTTCCACTATTTCTTTATTAGTTTAGCGATTTAGCGCAAGTGAAGTTAAATTTTTAGTTAGTGGATTACCAGCTACCGAAACTAACTTTTCAGTTAGCGGTGCCCCCCACCCCCCAATGGCACAGTGCCACCTGGCATGTGGCCTTCACCATGTGAGCTCCTGGGCTATATTATTTGTGTGGTTTGTGCCCTGGGATAGGAGGGGCAAATGGCACTCATTATAGTAGTGCCTTGTGGGACTGTGGGGTCAGGAGAAGTGTTCTTGTAGAGTGTAGTCTGGGATAGGAAAGGGAAAGCGTCCTCCTTACAGTAATACTTCATGGGGTTGTGAGGTCTGAACTAGTGTTGGTGTGTAGTGTGTACTCTGGGACAGGAGGCACAGTCAGTAATCTACACTAGTGCCTTGACAGTACTATATTCATAAGGTGAGTGATTTTTTTCTTCACCACCAGACTCGAATGCAGAGTTTGGCACCATCCCCTGAGGCCTCGTACCGGACCATCCGAGAGGGTCTGGTGAAGATGGTGAGCGCTGAGGGTATCATGCGGCCGCTTGGGGGCGTGAGTGCCGTCATTATTGGGGCAGGACCTGCACATGCTTTTTACTTCTCTGCTTACGAAGTGATCAAGTCAACATTTAGCTCAAAGAATTCATTTCAGAACCATATAGTTAACGGTAAGTGTTACCCATTGTGCACTGCTTGTGAAAATCATGATATATAATCAATCTCCATACGTTTACCAGAAGATTAATGATATGTGTTGTAATAGATTTATGTTAATATTTTGGTGTTGGAGTTTCATTATTACTTCAGTTTTAATAAAGTGTTTTGTGTTGTGCAGCTGGTGCTGGCTGTGGAGCGACCATCCTACACGACGCTGTCATGGTTCCTGCTGATGGTGGGTCCCCTCTCTGCTTGTAACAATAATGCTGCTGTTGTATAATGCTTCATCTCAGTAAAATGTTTGAGCCCTGTGACTAATTCAGATGCTCCTTCCAGTTGTTAAACAACGGATGCAGATGTACAACAGTCCCTATTCTTCCTGCTTTGACTGCATACGGAAGCTGTACAAAGCAGAGGGCATCAAGGTGTTCTACCGGTCCTTCACCACACAGATGGCCATGAACCTCCCTTTCCATGCCATCCACATAGCAACTTACGAAAAGTTCCAGAACATCCTAAACAAGAAGAGAGAGTACAACCCCAAGGCACACATAGTTGCCGGAGCGGCAGCAGGGGCCGTGGCCTCTGCCTTCACAACGCCCTTGGACATGTGCAAGACCGTTCTCAACACCCAGGAGTCCTCTGCTCTCCTCCAGCTGCAGCAGTCTCGAGTGGTGGGAATAACAGGTGCTCTTAGGACCATATACCTGATGAATGGCATCCCAGGCTTCTTCAAAGGCATACATGCACGCGTTCTTTATCAAATGCCCGGCACTGCAATCTCCTGGAGCATTTACGAGTTGTTCAAGCACCATTTGTCAAAGGCCAACAAAAGTGACAGTCCACCACCACACTGGGACAGTGATCTGAGGAAAGACAGTGTTGTTAGGGAAACCAGAAGTGACGTTGACTCCTCCAGTACAAACACGAGCGACGGGAAGGAGAAGCGCATCATTCTCGGCTCCACCACAAACAAAACTGTTGAAAGGTTACGGAGTCTCCACATGCCGGGCCTGACAGCAAGTTGTGCCGCTGCAGACGACAACTTCCTCAGCAAATAGCAATAAGTGGTGTGTAGAAAACTAAAGACACTTGTTTTAATCTTTTGTTGAATGTCCAGATTGTGCCTTCAGTTGAATATCATTTGAGGAGGGAGTTGTGTGACTTCTTGACTACCTACTTGGTGATGATGTTCTGCCCGCTGCAGTCAAAGCTTTTATCTACACATTTTTCAGGAGACAAGAATGGTGGGTGAATTTATGCTAATGCCATTGTTACATTACCAGGAAAAATATGAGAATACTCATCTCTCTCACTTCATAATCAGTATTAATGATTCTTATCATTGTTATCATCACCTTCTCCATCATCATTGTCATATCCTCTCTTATTCTATGCATTTAAGTTCCTGTTGACAGCTTCAATTTCCTATGTATTTAGGCAGCAATGAGGTACATGAGTGTGGGCTAACTTTGTAGGTCTTGCTCAGTTACTCCCATGCAAAGTGCAAGTATATCTAGTGTGTGGCCCACAGCTTTCCACTTCTCCCTCCCATGTCATGGTGCTGAGAGCAAGCAGCCTTGGGGTGGGTTTCCTGTTGAGTCATTGCTAATGGAGTGACCCAGCACTGCATTGGCTAACAGCAACTTTACACTTACCAGAGCTAGGACTCCCCATGCTTTTAAAAATGTTCGGTATAAATGAACAGCAAATTAATATTCAACTTCTTTTCTACTTTTCCATTTTCTGTATTGCAATTCCTTTCATTTAACATCATATCAGCCTGTTTGTATAGTGGTGGTGTACATAGCCTGCAGCATCATTATAATCCCCGGTCACTTGCTTCAAAGTTTTCATTAATATTATTACTTAATGTGTTGAGTAGAATGCCTTGAGTCCATCCAACAGTCTTCCAATACACCATATTTTTTTGTGTATCATTCAAGGCACTTATATCTGCTTTAATTGTCTTTAAACATTATATCTTAGTAGCAGACAATCTTGCATTCCACACAACCACATGCACCTGTCCAGTGTTGGTAACTGCTGGACAGACATGTGGGCTGCTTTAAAAACTACAATGTCACCTTTGAGTAGTAGTAGGATATTGTCACTGTCATTTCTCTTGTTATTATTGCTGTGGTAGTCATTGCATCACAGTGAGGGTTTTCCATTTCCCTTCCCTTGGCAGTGTTAGTGATTCTCATGCTCCACACGTGCTGGAAGTTGTCACCGGCATCGGGCTTGTCCGATTTCAAGTTCTCATAAATGAGTAAGGAAGATGGATTGACTAAAGATGTGCTTGACAGCCAGGCGCCAGCACACCTCACCTGATCTAGCTGTAGGCTCATTCTCTGCCTTGTTGTTAGTCCCTCAAGAGATGTGTATCCCCATAATGCTTCCTGTTGTAGCATCCCTGCCATTCTGTGGGTGGTAGCAGCCTGAGGATAACCTGTTTGCACCCTTCTTGCTGTGGGTCAGGTTGTAACTACCTGGACACTAGGGAGTTTTAGTGGATTGAATTTATTTTGCATCTTATTTCAACCTATGCTCAAAATTGTACTTGTTTGATTTTTTAAATTGTTTAAAAGTAAGTGTATGAGGGTAACAAAATTTTAGATATATAGAAATATCAGCATAGAAATATATTTTCAGTAAAGTAATATTTAAGCCTAATACTCAGAAATCAACATTTGCAGCTAAGTAATGTGTAGATATAAGGAATTTGACTGTGCAGTTGTAGAATATGATTTAATATGCAGGAGTATGTGAAGAAGATTACTCTCTTGGATGCATTCTAGTCAATGTCTCAACAAAGGGAACCTCACATCATCGACGCTTTGAAAGCAAGCACTGCTTACTGAAGGATTGACTAGGCCATGATTCAAGACGGTAGATCCAGTAATGTACCAGTGAATGTGTTACTTTCCTGTCAGAATTATGTGATTCCAGCAGTCTGCTTGAGCAGAATGAAAGTTTGTCCTGGAACAGTGAGATCACGTGTGCATGTGTGGGAGCAACCAAATGGATGGAAACATACAAGTTTTAACAGATTGTGATCCTGTCTACCTAATAAAAACAGAGATTCATAGTTTCCATGATGTACATGTTTTTATGTACATATTTTTATAAGTGCTGGTTGTGGGGGCAACAGCCTTAGTGAGTTTCCAGGAGGTGCTGTAATTGTGATAATTGCAAGTGAGACCTGTTGTTATTGCAAGAATTTGTGACGGTCTCCAGCATTTTCACCGCTTTGTAGTCTGCTGGAGAGCCTGTTGCCTCACCAGTTGTGATACGTTGACTTGCTTGATGTCAGTTAACATGTCAACACTTGTTTTTAGATGTTTATGTCAAGTAATACTAAGAAATGATTAAACCTCTTATGGTATGGTGATCCAAGGCTCATGTTGAACAATTCTTGCCATATTTATCCTGCACCTATAATTGCTGGGGTTGGGTTTAGCACAGCATTACTATTTTTATGTATTTTATTGCTTCAGCATTCAGCATGGTAGCGGTAGCACTATTGAGAACAAAAATATCCAAAGTAATGTCACAGAAGGATTAAGTTGCACTGTCCATTAATGTGTCTTACAATGAAGGCCTCATGCATTTTAGCAACATTTACTCCTGATTCTTGCCAGTAAATCTTATTTGGTTCGTTTAATCTTGCCAGTGTGTTAAATTATGGTCAGTTACAGCTACGAGTTGAGGGCTTCAACTTTGTCTTGGATGGAATACAAGGATATATATATATACTATATATAATACAAGAATATACATATTAAGTAACTGCTATCGTTGTGTAACGAAATGCTTCTCATTTTACTTTATCGGAATCACTTGTATTAATGTATGACAATAGTAAGAGTCTTTAAAACATTTAGCAAGTCCTCATTGATTTGTTACAATTGTATTCACTACAAGCTGTACAGGTGCTGCTCACTGGCCAACACCAGTGAGTGTCTCCTTAACTTTGAGAATTCAAAGTGATAAGTTCCGCATTTCCTGATGGACAGTAACATCATGCACAATCTGTGTCTAGAAAAAACATGTTTCTGAAGGGTTATTGTAATCTGTAATCATACCTCCAGTGTTGGGGGTTAGACATAATCTTTTGCGTTCCCCTTCCTTTCTTAGCAGTACAGTGAAGGTGGTAGTAATCCATCTGCAATTCTGTAAAATGTTTATCCAAGATGCAGTTTTATGAAGTTGGCAAGTAGTATATGCCTTCTCCACATGATTACTCTTAAGAGTGGCCTGAAAGATCAAGCCAAACATAGGCAGCAAGAGAACACAGTGATTTCATAGTGTAAAGCATTCCTTTTTCTTGCACCAAAGGTCAATTTCACATTCACATTCAATTAAGAATTTTTGTCTGCCACTAAATACCTATTGCTTTCAGATTTAGTCCATTTGATTTTTTGCAGTCTTGTTTCCCTTGCTGTCTACTGCCTGTATGTGAAGGCATTTTATATGAATTGCAGTGTAACTATTTTAATAGGGAACACTTGGGTTATGAAAACAACTGACTGGCCTGCCAGGAACTGTTATCATCTGTCAGTGCCTGAATACCATCACAGGCAGGCCAGCAGCAGTATGGTGTGTCTGTATACTGCCCTCAGCCTTGCCCTAAAGCTCAATGGTTTTTGAAAGGTGTAAACCCCCCATGGGTGAAGTAGGAAGATCATCACTCAGCAAGATGGATTCCAAGTCTGACAATTCTTAGGCTTGCTTGTGGTGTAATTAAGACCAATCATTGTTAGTAAGTTGAATTTAAGGCTTGCATGATTTGGGGTCCTTAACTGCTGTATTGATGAGAGGGAATGATTGCAATCAGTCATCGTTGCATAAGTGTATCAGGTAATCAATTGGTCGTTGCATTATTGACGTAACGTGCAGGCTGCTGGACAGTATACAGACAGGATTCTTCAATACCCTTGGAGAAGCTTCAAGCCCAGGGAGGTTTAATCTTTTCCAGTATTGTTGTTAATCTCAGATGTACATAAAGATTATTTAAATGAAATATATTTACATTTTCTAGTAACTTGTATTTTCATTCAATCTTCCCAGTCTTGTTCCTGAGTTCTTAGATGTCTTAGAAAACACAACCAACTTAAACTGTTCTTTATAATTAGTGCCATTCTTATATAAAAAACAGATTAAAGAAATCTCCTCTGTCGCTTGTTCCGCAGTGCCCAGAAGAGCTCATAACCGATAGTGCCTGTTAAGGTATTTATTGAATTAAATAAATATTGCACTACTGATCAATGCCATCAAGGCTGCCCATTCCTGCAGACTGCCTAGGAAAGGTCGATCTGCTCCTGGTGGTGGTGATGGTGCAGGTGCTGGCTATAATATCAATTAATACCCGTCCCCTTTGCTGGACGAATTTCACTGAGTATACTTTGCCGGACGAATTTCACTGAGCATACTTTGCTCAAGGAATTTCACTGTATACTTCGCTCGATGAATTTCACTTCATATACCTTGCTTAACCAATTTCACTGTGTATACATATAATAGGCAATGACTCACTTAAAATTATACCTTAAATGAGGGAAAAATATAAGGAAAAATTAGTAACATTTTCCAATATTAGATAAAAGCGATATGGCGCATGTGTCTCCTCTTTGATATGGGTTTACACTTATGCAGAGGATAGAGGATGAATAGAACACATTATGCAGATATATATAAAAAGAAAGTGTCTGGGTAGGATCAAATTTCAGAAAGCCTGTTATTTTACCGCACTGTCCAATATCGTGTTACCTTTGCGTGATGCTGCCAGGTGCTTAATTCAGAGGCTGATTAACTTTATACTCATTACACTTGCTCGTCCCTTCATTGCTGTGTCCTATTTCTTCTTTTTCTTCCTCTTCTCCTTCCTCAATAGATCTCTAACGTCTTATATAGTGTCTTTGGGCTTTATATTTTGATCTTTCTTCCTTTGTAGCCTTTAAATATCTAAACTCTTCTCGTCCCTTCATTGCTGTGTCCTATTCTTTCTTTTTCTTCCTCTTCTCCTTCCTCAATAGATCTCTAACGTCTTATATAGTGTCTTTGGGCCTTATATTTTGATCCTTCTTCCTTTGTAGCCTTTAAATATCTAAACTCTGCCCGTCCCTTCATTGCTGTGTCCTATTTCTTCTTTTTCTTCCTCTTCTCCTTCCTCAATAGATCTCTAACGTCTTATATAGTGTCTTTGGGCTTTATATTTTGATCCTTCTTCCTTTGTAGCCTTTAAATATCTAAACTCTGCCCGTCCCTTCATTGCTGTGTCCTGTTTCTTCTTTTTCTTCCTCTTCTCCTTCCTCAATAGATCTCTAACGTCTTATATAGTGTCTTTGGGCCTTATATTTTGATCCTTCTTCCTTTGTAGCCTTTAAATATCTAAACTCTTCTCGTCCCTTTGATCATTGCTGTGTCCTATTTCTTCTTTTTCTTCCTCTTCTCCTTCCTCAATAGATCTCTAACGTCTTATATAGTGTTTTTGGGCTTTATATTTTGATCCTTCTTCCTTTGTAGCCTTTAAATATCTAAACTCTGCCCGTCCCTTCATTGCTGTGTCCTATTCTTTTTCTTCCTCTTCTCCTTTCTCAATAGATCTCTAACGTCTTATATAGTGTCTTTGGGCCTTATATTTTGATCCTTCTTCCTTTGTAGCCTTTAAATATCTAAACTCTGCCCGTCCCTTCATTGCTGTGTCCTATTTCTTCTTTTTCTTCCTCTTCTCCTTCCTCAATAGATCTCTAACGTCTTATATAGTGTCTTTGGGCCTTATATTTTGATCCTTCTTCCTTTGTAGCCTCTAATAACCTCTCCCTATAACTGCACGAGTCTTTTTACCTGTCTGTATTAATAGTTACATGTGGAAATGGCTTAGAGGAACAGTTAAGGAAAAATATAAATAAGAAAAATCGATTCATTGAAGAATTAGGTAGTGGAGTGTAGCTATATATTAAGATATTTGAATACAGATAGTCAGGAAAATAATCTACACTAGAAATAAGTGAACAGAAAAAGGAGGTTTATAGTTAGTAGAAAGAAAAAATAAATAAATAAGAAAATGCGACACTTATATAGAAGGATAATGTATTGAACTGATCTATGAAGGATGACGTACTGAAAACATAATATAGGAAAACATTTGAATACAGATAGCCAGGAAAATTATCTACACTACCTAGGAATAAGTAAACAGAAAACGTTGGCTTAGTAGAACAGTTAAAGAAAAAAAATAATAAATGCCTAAAACGTACGACTCCATGAAGAATAATGTCTCGAAGTGTATATTAGGAAAAGATTCAAATACAAACAGATAGGAAAATCATCTAAACCAGGAATAAATGGACGGGAAAAGGAAAATTTGTTAATGAGGGTAAGCCAGGTGTGCGCTCAACAGGTGCGGCCAGTCAAACGAGACACCATCATCCCAGCTTCAAAATTACACCGATACTAATAAACCACAAACACCTATTACATATCACATAGAGGAAATTATATACGAGTGCATATATAAATCATCAACCCACTATAGATATTTTAAATGATGGAGGGAATAACACATAAGCTCTCAATTGATATTTGTTGACAATATGGCAAGTCTGAGACCTGCAAGAGTTACCTGAAATACGCTGTAAGTCCCTGAAACTCCATTATTTACCCTTTATTAACGAAGCAGGGGTCACTATATTAATTCGGGATGATATTAGAGTCTTTGCAGAGGCAGTAGAGGTAAATATGGAGGCGTGGAGAGGGAGGATATCGGTAATGTACGTGAAGTCACTGAACCTGAGCATATAACTGTACATTGCTCGTCCCCTTATGGCTGTGTCCTGTATATTCTTTTCCTTCCTCTCCTCCTTCCGCAAGAGATCTCTAACGTCCTATATGATGTGAGGAAATGGATGAATTCTAAGCAATTGAAGCTGAATGAGGATAAAACTGAATGGTTGATTGTGGGGAAGAACAAGGATCTCAGAAGGCTGGACATTTCCACTCTTCGGATAAAAGATGACACTATGACTGTAAAAAAAGTCAGTCAAAAATTTTGGTGTGATACTTGACTGCACTCTCAAAGAACAGATCAATCAGGTGGTGAGAACGGCAGGCTACCATCTAAGAAATATTGCATTTGTCAAGAAATATCAGGATGATAAGAATATGAAGATGCTTATATATAATCATGGAACTAGTAAGCTGGTTTATTGTAACTCACTTTATTATGGCCTTCCTAAATATCTGCTGAAGAAACTACAACTTGTCATGAACAGAGCTGCAAGGCTAATTAAGGGTCTCCCCCCCCACCCCCCTCCCCGTGAGAGAATAACACCTGCACTTATAGACTTGCATTGGCTACCCATTAAGGCTTGAATAGTCTACAAAATATGTGTCTTGACTTATCAAGCAACGCGACTTGGTAAACCTGGATATTTGAGAAATTTACTACAGGATTTTCATTTGGACACTGCCATTTCAGTGAGACACAGTACAGAACAGTATAGACTCTGTGAGCCCAGGGTCAACCTGGAGCTGGGTTTCAGAGCATTTTAGAAGTGCCTCGCAGCTCTATAATGAGTTACACAGGGATGTTAAGAACAGTGGCAGTCTGGCAATCTTTAAGAAAGCGCTGAAGACTCACTTATTCACTAAATCCTACGACTTCACAAACATGAGAATTGAGGACAACTTTAGGTGTTAATATTACTGTTATAATATTTGCGGCCCTGTGGAGCGCTGCTACGGCGGTGGACCGGGGCCTGAAACCTCATCAATGGTAAACAACAGTAAACGGAGTGTCTTAGGGCTTTATATTTTGATCCTTCTTTCTTTGTAGCCTTTAAATAACTAAACTCTGCCCGTCCCTTCATTGCTTTGTCCTATTTCTCAGTAGATCTCTATTGCCTTATACAGTGTCTTGGGGCTTTATATTTTGATCCTTCTTTCTTTGTAGCCTTTAAATAACTAAACTCTGCCTGTCCCTTCATTGCTTTGTCCTATTTCCTCTTTTTCTTCCTCTTCTCCTTCCTCAGTAGATCTCTAATGCCTTATATAGTGTCTTGGGGCTTTATATTTTGATCCCTCTTCCTTTGTAGCCATTAAATAAATAAACTGTGTTCATCCCTTCATTTCTGTGTCCTGTTTTATAAATTTTCTTCTTTTCCTTCTTCTGTGGATCTCTAAAGTCTTCTATCACTTCTTAGGGTATTATGTGTTGATCTTTTTTCCTTTGTAGTCTCTAATAACCTCTCCCTATAACTACTTTGCTTGTCCCTTCGTTTCTGTGGTCTGTTAACTCTGTTTCCTCTTTTTTTTCATCTTTTTCTTCTGTGGATCTAAAATGCTTTATATCGCTTCTTAGGGTATTATACTTTGATCTTCCTTTCTTTATAGCCTTTAATTATTTTTCCATAGTACTACGGTATTTTGCTTGTCCCTTTATAGCTGTGTCCTGTTTCTTCTTTTTCTTCATCTTCTTCTTCTGTGGATCTCTAATGCTTTATATCTCTTCTTAGGGGTTTATACTTTGATCTTCCTTCCTTTGTAGCTTTTAATTATTTTTCCATTGAACTATTGGTAATTGTGGAGATTGACTCCGCACCTCCAAAATTCGACATTACCGTACGCCTCCATATTATAGTTAAGGGACGAAATCCATGTCCCTCAACCATAATATGAAGGTGCAAGTACTTATAAGTTAAGAAAAAGGCTTAATCCTCTTCCCCTAACAATCTTAGGGGACCCGTGGGAAATCAGGGTTTTTTGGGTGGGGGAGCATATTTAAACTACTCCAACTGAACTTTACATACATAACCTACCGGTAACCTCTAATGGGGGGGCCCCCTTCGACCCCCTTCCTAACCAAACCCTTTATAGGGGGGTGTTTCTTCTTTTTCTTCATCTTCTTCTGTGGGTCTCTAATGCCTAATATCACTTTTTATGTACTAATAGCTTGGTCTTTCTTCCTTGGTAGCCTTTGATAACTTTTCCCCATACCTATACTTTGCTTGTCTTTTCATTTCTGTATCCTGTTTTTTTCTTTTAATCTTCATCTGCAGATCTCTAATGCCTTGTATATATAGTTTCTTGGGGCATTACATCTTGATCTTCCTTCCTTTAATTATTTTTCCATATAACTATTTTGCTTGTTCCTTTATGGCTGTGTCCTGTTTCTTCTTTTTCTTCATATTTTCCTTCTTCTGTGGGTCTCTAACGCCTAATACTGCTTTTAATGTAGTACTAATAGTGTGGTCTTTCTTCCTTGGTAGCCTTTAATAACTTTTCCCCATACCTGAACTTTGCTTGTCTTCATTTCTGTATCGTGTTTTTTTCTTTTAATCTTCTCCTTCTGTAGATCTTTAATGCCTTATACAGTTTCTTGGGGCATTATATCTTGATCTTCCTTCCTTTGTAGCCTTTAATTATTCTTCCATTGAACTATTTTGCTTGTCCCTTTAAAGCTGTCTCCTGTTTCTACAAGGCCGAGAGGTATATGGTTACAGTTTTACCTAGTGTGAGATGAGAGGTGGTTGGTGAGGCCATGCAGATAGGTTAAGTAACAGGGCCAACAAGATTTCTAGGGGCTGGGGGAGAGGGGGGGGTATGTATGGTAAATGTGTAGTCTAGCTCCACCACCTAAAAATGTTATGGTTAAAGGGCAAAGATACGTGCCCTTTAACCATAATAAGAAGTCATGCCTGATTGGAAACTAAAATAATCTAAGCAAATCTAACATAATCTAACCTAACCAAACCGAAACACAACACCCCGGCTGGCAGCTGCTGGCGCTGGCATGGTCGTTAAGTTTGCTTAGGTTAGGTTAGTTTCATATTAGTATTCATATTATGGTTATGGGAATTTATTTTCTCCCTCTAACCATAATAAGGTGTATATATGATATTTTAAGGTGGTGGAGCTAAACTTCACACTTATCCAAAATGTAGGGTTTTAAGATGTGTTCGAGTACAGCATTCTTCTGTGTAAATTCTGTTGCTTCATATGGTCATGGGGGAGCCAAGTGTACAGGGAACTAACTCTTATATTCTCAGGACATTGGCAGGTTCATGGCTGGGAGAGGACATGCAGCCATCTTGTCACAATGCACGAACTCTTCACACAAGTTCTCTCACACAAGGATCTGTCAAAGGTAAGTGCCAGATAACTCATGATTCCCTGCCATCCTCATTATTTTCTGTAGGGATCTGGGTGCCAGATATTTAAGGCTACATGTGTTTACATGGCCAGTAATCTAATGCCTTAATTCTTCCCTCAGGCCGGGGACTTGTTCAACGTGCCAGACCATGTCATAGTGAACGATCTGACGGACGTGGTCAACAAGATCCTGGAGATAGCGAGTCTGCCCGAGTACACCCGCAATGACAACGACCAAAGCGTGGTGGAAATATGCATCACCAGGGTCACCTCCGCTATCAGGTAAGGGGGTCAGCAGTGGGGGAAGGGTTGGTTGTGTTTATCCCTTAGATGGTGGTGGAACTATATATGGACAGTCCAGAATTCAGTTTTGTATGGCAGAAATATAACAACACTTCCAGATTGCTGTAGAATCAACACACAGACGATAGTTAAAACACCTCTTATGCTGCGTAACTATATTTATGCTACGGTCCTAAGGTCGGCAGTGACTATATACAGACCATTCATTTTTGGGGAGCTACTCTTCAAATACTGCCGCCTTCTAAGGGTTAATCTGGGTCAGTATTAGATGCGTGTCAGCAATGAAGGAAGGATTAATACTTGATCAAATGCTTCCAATACTCCCGATTTGCTGATGACTATTGAAATGGAATGAGAAGAGGGTTATAAGAAGTCATGTTAGTACTGTCTCCACCAGCCAAATTTTATGATCTCTATTCTCAGATGCTTTCACTACTCACATCAGTCATTTCCAGAGGCCGAAAAGGAGATCAATCAGCTTTCAATGAGTGTTTTTAGGTTCATGGTACAGAGAAAGGGTCAGTAACTATCCCTGGAAATGCCCAAGACTCCTACGAAAGCCTCGACAAATATGTGTGCTTGGGCGCTGAAGTGTTTAAGAATATCACCCTGAGGTTTACTGTCAAATATAAAAAAGGATCAGTTGTTTCCCATAACCAGATTTTCAGATTCATTCCAGTATCAAAAATATCAATCAGGAGAAAATAACAACTCAATAAATCAAGGCAGTCAGGAACTCAAGTCAGATCAGTGTGATGAAGATGAGCACCAAGGCCATGCGCATCTTTAACATATGCTCCAAACTTTATACACCTTTACCTTATTGACACCACCTCTTGATCTGGTAGGGAGACGGGGAGCATCGAGCAGCATGCGGAGGCCCTGGTGGCTCTGCTGCAGACCTGCCTCAACCACAATCTGCGGCCGTCCTCCCGAGACCACGACCCGCCCCACGCTAAGATAGCCTCCGATGTGGTCTCCTGCATATTCCTGGTGAGGCTCGGCAATGTGCTGTGTGTTGAGGGGAGGGGGCAAGGGTAGGGCATGGGAGTAAGAGGTAGAGGAGTAAAGCATGAAAGGTTGATAGGAATAAATATGGGAAGTGGGAAAAATGATGCCATCCACATTTACTTTTGGTGTTCGTTACTGGGTGGGTTTGTGTCACTTATTGGGTGGGGCCAGTTCTGTGTGTGTGTGTCTTAGGGGGAAAGGGAAGGGCAGTGAGAGGTTGAAGAGTAGATAGGATGAAAAACAGAAAGATAAAGAAGAGTAATGACATCTGCAGTTGATTTTTGTGTTAGTTATCAGGTTGGGCTATTTTTATTTATTTATTTATTTATTTATTTATTTATTTATTTATTTTTGTGTGTGTGTGTGTGTGTTGTTGTTGAATCAGAGTACTTGGCCTATAGTGATTTTGCATTATTGACCTTATGTGTTTATCTTTTCCATGCCTTCTGGAAATTACTAGCCATTTTCAAGTACAAAACAAAGATCTCGTATGGTGAGTGAATTTATTGTGAGTTAGTGGTTAGATTGGTATTTTGAAAAGGTAATGATCGAGTAGAATATATGAAGGTTTAGAAGTGAATGTTAATAGATAATGAGTAAAACCATTCATGTACACCACAGAAAATTAACAAAACTTGCGTCTTAAGTCACACTAAACCACCAATTAATCCGAAGCTTATCTCACCTTACCTCATACCTTTCTGCCACCGTAACAGAACTACCATAAAAAAAATTAACCCGTCCACTGCGATTGGCACGGATTTGGCTTTCACTGGTAGCCTGGTAACATATGCTCACAGAACTTTCTCTGCCTCTGTGGTGGATAGTGGAGTGTTTCCCATGTGGTATTGGTATGCTGGATATCCCCTCCCAAGGTGCAGGACTTTACATTTTTCTTCACTGAATTGTAGCAGCCACTTTTTGTCCCATTCCTGTAGCTTGGTGATGTCTTCTTGTAGGAAACCCCAGTCAAGGCGTTAACATCTCTTTAGTCGGACAAAATTACCAAATGACATGAACCTTATCTTACCTTACCTTACCTTCTGTCTTTCCGCTGCCATAACAGAACTACCACAAGCGCGAGGTGATGGCCCTGGCGCTCCCCGTGGCCGTCAAGTTCCTGCACAAAGGGAACCGTGAACTAAGTCGCAACATGAGCTCCTACCTTTCGCTGGCAGCTATCGAAGCAGCTGATCTCCTAGCCTTACACATCCAACCCATCATTGACTCTGTGATATCTGGTTAGTCCACACCCAAGCTTGTTCATCATATTTTTTATCCTCATTTTCTGTCTCTTTATTCATTACAAGTTATATAGCTTTTGTTAGGCACTTGTCAACACCTAAGTTTATCATGTTTTTTTTTCCTCATGGTTTTCATATTGTGTCACTTTTCTCTCTGCTTCTTCAAATGCATTGTTTTCTGTTTTTATTGTTCATTTTCTCTCTGCTTCTTCAAATGCCAAATGATTGTTCGGTTTTCATATTGTGTCATTTTTCTCTCTGCTTCTTCAAATGCCAAATGATTGTTCGGTTTTCATATTGTGTCACTTTTCTCTCTGCTTCTTCAAATGCCAAATGATTGTTAGATAATACCATTGTTTTCTTCATAATTTTCACGCCTACTTTCATACTCTCTCTTTGAAGTTCCCCTCAAATCTATTTTCTCTCCATTCAATTCTGTTTTCTAGTCACACTATTCTACTTACTTTTTACAGGAGCAGCATTTCATGAGCTTTTCTGTTTTATGTTTTTTCTTTTTGCCCTTGAATTGCGTCATCATCATCATCATTTCATCGACGCCTACTCCTAGGAGCTCCCACATTTCTTTACTGTAAAAACAAACAAACAACACCATAAAGAACACTAAGTAATTGTTGTGTTCCTCATGTCCCAGGCAACTACTCCCTGTCGCGGGTGCTGCCCCAGATCTATGCAGTGAAGAAAGAGCCCATTCATGACCACGTGATGACCCTGGTGTCCCTCCTGCCGCAGTGTGACACCAACGAGAAGCTTGGCCTCCTCATGCTCTTCACCCTCGTCGCCAAGAACAGGCCCGCGGTAAGCTTGCATTTGTTACAGTGCTCTCCCTCCTTAGTGTGTCAGATTCTGTTATTTTTCTCTCATTTTTTTCTGTGTTTTGTCTCTAATCGTTGTTGTCCTGCTAAATGATTCTTACATGTCACGTTTGTTTTCTTCATATTCATCTTCAGGTCTGCTTTCATACCTTCTTCTGTTTTGTTTTCTATTACATATTCTATTATATATTCTATTACATATACGTCAAGGGCAATACTACAAAGGAAATAGCTATGGCAGTGTTTGAAATTACTCCTTTTGGTTTTCTTAATTAAGGATGAAGTGGAAATTACATAAGTCTTCTCTTCAGTTTCATAGAGAGTGCTTACTATCAGTTTTTTTTTTTATTTATCAAGCCACAAAATTTCATAACCTGATTTTTTTTTGTAATAATCCTAATATATTTTCCTTTTAGCTGCTGGAGCCTTCCCTTCCCCAACTGGTGGAGTGCCTGAGTCTGAGTGGCACCTCCCTGGCCACGCTGCAGATCTTCGTGGAGCTGTGTGCCTGGCGCCCCCACCCCTTCTCCGAACACATCAACAGACTCAAGAGCATCGTGGAGCAGCAGCCGCATTGCCTGGCCTTCGCTCTACAGGTACGTACACTTTTAGAGAAACATATCAATCAGTCTTGCTTTAAACTCTTGTCTCCTCCTTCCTTACTTTCTACTTTCCTACTTCACAATGCTCTGGATGGAAAGAAGTTTAGAGTAAGGTAGATTAATATATTATCCAAACCTGTTTAGAGTGTGATGTATGTATTTCTCACATTAGCATGTATTCAGCTATAAAAGATTTGTATTATAGATAACTTAGTGTTTAATCGTAAAGTAAGTGTCAGTTTTTTGTGTTTAGTTAAAGATAATTCAATGTTTTATCTTATAGGAACACACTCAGTCAGAATTTTGAGGAGTTTAATTCCCTCCTATTGATTAAAGTTGTACCTAGTTAATCATTCCTGTTTTCCTGTTGTGTTCCTATAACTCCAAGCTCCTCTCCGACAGGTGATGGCAGCAGTGGGCCGCATCAGCAAGGAGAAAGGCAAAAGCTCCCTCGACTACATAGCACAACAGCTCCCCAAAGTGGACTCCAATAGCCTGGCCGTGGGTAAGTCTGGGAAGCAGGACAGACCTCAGGGAACTGTATGCTTTTGCCTCAGGACCAAGTAACCTGTGTCTCTTTTTCCTTCAGTCCATTACATCATTACACAATAGCTTGTTTTTACTTAATATTCCAAAGCCTTGTTTTCTTTTGATGTGCTACACTATTATCTGACGGCCTGTGTTGTGTTGTGTTACAGTGCTGCGGGAGGTGCAGACGCTGTGCAGTCAGTACCCGGCGTTGTTGGTAGAGTCTGAGTCGCTGCTGCAGGCAGTCAACAAGTGCATGGACCGCTCCAACGCCTCGGCCCGGGTCTACATCCAGCAGCTGAACAATGAGTACAATGAGATCAGGTGCGACTTGTGTGCTGCTTCTTGTTGTATGCTACTTCTTTTCTTCTTTCTCCTTTTTTACTTTTTTTTTTTTCTTCTACTTGATTTTCTTTTGCTTCTACTTCTTGTTCTTTTTGTTTTTCTTTTCTTCTTCTTCTTCTTCTTCTTCTTCTTCTTCTTCTTCTTCTTCTTCTTCTTCTTCGTCTTCTACTTCTTATTCTTCTCCTACTTATTCTTATTCTTATCATTCTTCTACTTTTGTATAATGTTATCCTTTGAATTGTCTCAAGTATAGCTAAAGAAATCAAAAAGACTAGCTAGGAATATTAGGAGTTAAATTAGGTAAGGGAACCATCTTGCTCTCCCTCAGGAACACAAACGTCAACCACACTCCTGGCGGTGTGACAATTGTGCGCGTGGGTGGCAGCAGCGGGCGGCCCGAGGGTCTAGTAGGAACCAGCCGCACTGACCTCACTCTGGCCTCGCGGGACCTGAGCATCTTCCAGCCACACTCGTCCTCCGTGGTGGGCAGCGGCGTCAACAAGTTCGGCCACAAGTACCAGAAGCACAGCGACACCTCCAGGAGCACCGGCCGCCTCGTCACCGCCTCCAACAGGTCCATGCCACGCCTCAACGCACGTGAGTACTGGCAACCTTTCGTCCTCTTGTGTCAGTGAGCAGAAATGAAGGGAAAGGATAGAAAAGAATATTCATAAAATTTTGCCGAGATTTAAAAGTTACCCCAAAAAATGTTCAAAGTTCCATACTTTGACAATAGCAAAAACTTATGGTTGAGCTAAATTGAAGTGTGGAAAATGATATCCGTAAAAGTTTGCCAAGATTTGAAAGCTAACTAAGAAAATGTTCAACAATTCTTACTTTGACAATAGGGAAAACTTATGGTTGAGCTAAATTGAAGTGTGGAAAACGATATCCGTAAAATTTTGCCAAGATTTGAAAGCTAACGAAGAAAATGTTCAACGATTCTTACTTTGACAATAGCGAAAACTTATGGTTGAGCTAAATTGAAGTGCGTAAAAGAATATTCGTAAAATTTTGCCGAGATTTGAAAGTTAACTAAGAAAATGTTCAACGATCCTTACTTTGACAATAGCGAACACTTATGGTTGAGCTAAATTGAAGTGTGGAAAACGATATCCGTAAAATTTTGCCAAGATTTGAAAGCTAACTAAGAAAATGTTCAATGATCTTTACTTTGACAATAGAAAATACTTATGGTTGAGCTGAATTTTCCCAGGGTAAATGTAAGGATGCATTCAAATGGGCTAACATATGCCAGCACTCTTTTTAATTTCACCTTTTATTGACCATGAGCTGCTGCCTTCTTTTCTGTATATAAGAACAAGAATACAAAAATACAGTGCCAAGAAGTATGATGATGTATTTGTTTGTACTTTCAGTCCCCCAAGCCTCCTTTTCTGTATACAAAACCAAAAATGAGACACTGCAATGAAGTGTGACTCTGTGTTTGTCTTTTCAGTCCCTCAGAGCACGGGTCGGCTAGGCTCGTCCTCCATCCAACTCAACAAGTCCATGACACGCCTCAGCTCCTCCCACGGCATGCACATCAACCGCTCCATCACTGTCCTCACCCCGCCCTCCCGCCACTTCTCCGGCCACCTGGGACCCAGCTCCGGCCACCTTGGGCACGGCTCCGTCACCAGCCATCACCTGGGCGGGTCACAGGTGGGCGGGTCACAGATAGGAGTGTCCCGGCTGGTGTCGAGTCCCCCGCCCTCTGTGGGGATACACCTGACCGCTGTGTCCCCTCTCCCAGGTAAGGTGGCTTGTTAAGGGGAGGAGTAACCTTTATAACTATCACTTAACCTGGTAGCAGCGACGGGCCAAATTTGTGGCTTTACCGTGTAGCAGCGACGGGCCAAATTTGTGGCTTTACCGTGTAGCAGCGACGGGCCAAATTTGTGGCTTTATTGTGTAGCAGCGACGGGCCAAATTTGTGGCTTTATCGTGTAGCAGCGACAGGCCAAATTTGTGGCTTTATCGTGTAGCAGCGACAGGCCAAATTTGTGCCATGATTTAAATCCCCCAAAATAGATGATACATAATCTGATCACAAATGCTTTAATATATATTATGAAATGGTTTGTGTGAGGGGTGATTTTTTCTCATTTTTCTTGCTAGGGGGGACCATTAAGAAACATGATCCCCGCTGCTACTGGGTTAACGGTTACCTGAAGACAAAATCGATAACAAATGTGAGGAATGCAGGTTCCCCTCGAGTTACAATTGCGTTATGTTCTCAAAGTGATCGTGTAGCCAAAGTAATGTATGCTGATCTTGAGGTTTAAATAATAGGGTTGCATTCTGTGACTCATATATTAAGTGACCTGAAACCCCTCATTTGTAATATTCATGGTGGTTTATGAACTGCACTATCTCTAAATCAGTATCAAAGTGAATAGGAACACATATCAACTGTACATTTCCATAAACAAATACATAAAATTACATAAATACATACATGAAATTACATAAATAAAGACTAAACCAATCAGTATCAAAGTGAATAGGAACACATATCAACTGTACATTTCCATCAACAAATACATAAAATTACATAAATACATACATGAAATTACATAAATAAAGACTAAACCAAAACCAATATCAGTATCAGTGAACAGGAAACATATCAACTGTACATTTCCATCAACAAATACATAAAATTACATAAATACATACATGCAACTGTACATTTCCATCAACAAATACATAAAATTACATAAATACATACATGAAATTACATAAATAAAGACTAAACCAATCATTAAAGCAAGCAAGATATAGATGGTAAAGAGAGCAAAGGGAACCGAAGAAGGACAGTTATAAAAAGAAGAGTGTATCGAGTCACCTCTCCACCCGAAATTGACCTCTCCTTTGGCTACTCTTTACTTTTATCTTTTATAGGAGCGGCGAGTAGCGGGCTTTTTCTTTTTTTTTGTACTCTTTTTATTGCCCTTGAGCTGTGTCCTCTGATGTAATAAAAAAAAAAAAAAAAAAAAAAAAACATTGCAAAGTTGGGAAACCTGTAATTGCTTGGTGAATAAATCCGACACCATCTTCCAAAGTGAACATGAACACTTATTACCTGTGCAGTACATGGAATAGCATCAATAAGAACTAAACTGATCATAAAAATTAACCAGAGAGCAAAGGTAATCGCAGAATGATGATCGTAGGAGCAAAACATCGTAAAATAAACAGACGTAAAGCATAGACCTGTATTTGGTTGATGAATAAACCCCACACCATCTTCCAGGGACCGTCAGCCCCACGAAGAGCATGAGTTCCTCCCTCGCCACGCTGCGGGAGGGGACGGGAGAGCTCGGCGCATCCTCCACAGTGCTCGCCGGGCCACACCAGTCCCAGGCCACACTCCCTGACCTGCCACACCCCACCACCACCGCCACATCCGGCCACCACACCCTCTCCCTCCCCCTCCACCTCTCATCCAGGGAACTAGGTGAGATGTGTGATTTTTTATGCTTTCTGCAAGTTCTGGTGATTGTTGCCTTGAGTTTGATACTGGTTGATTTTCTCTTTTTTTTATGCATGCAGGTGTTATGCTATCTTGTTATGATACAGCACATGAATTATTAGCGATAGTTTTCCTTGTAACTTTCTGTCAGGTACCTAATGATTCTAGTGATGATTAAAAGGAGCCACATTCTGTCCCTTTGAATAAATGATGGACTTTCAAAGAGAATCTGCCCAGTGCCTGTGATACCATTTTCAAGTTATGTGGACCATTGTGTTCTCTGATCACCTTTTCTCTTGCTTGAGATCACATTTGAACAATCATTTATCTGCATGTAATGTCTTATGAGCACAAACAGAAAAGTAAGAATGAAAAAGAAAAGCAAATTACAGAGAAGATTGTAGTTATTGTTTCTTCCTCAAATATACCATCAAATTTTAATCAGATAAGCTTGATGATATTATTTTAAAAGTTCAGGCATGTAGCTTGACTGGTAAGGGTAACGGCCTTTTGGGTGTTGCTTGACTTAGACTGTGATTTTCTCTTACTATTTGATGCTTGGCAGATTCTCTTCCTGAAGTACCTGCCTTTGTGTTAGTGTTGAGTGTGAACTGTTTTTAGTCATGGAGATGTGTTAAATGTTGAAGTGTTAACTGCCATGGATACTTGTGGGAAGTTGATATTATGTAAAAGTCAACCTCTGAGGCAGTAACAATGTTGTGTTCCTTTGAGCAATAAATTTAATTTCTTAGGAAAGAAATATTCATATTAAAACCAATGGCATAAGCTTAGTCTCAAGAAAATGTAAAAGTTAGCCTCCAATGAACTACGTGTGTCTTTGAGCAACAAATTTAGTGTCTTAGAAAAATAATAATAATATAATATAAAGTAATAACAGTCTAAAGTAGTAATAAATAGAGTGATATGTGAAAGTCAATCCCATAAGCTTACCCTACAGTAATACAAAACCTTTATTCACCTTATACGCAAGTACATATGGCATACTTCAGTCGTTCAAGTCAAGCCTTAAGTGTGTTGTATCAAGTGTTAGTCGTGTTACAAGTGTTGCCGCCTTGCCTGTGCCTGCGCTTAATGAGTCTCGCCACCCTCCCCGTCCTCCGCAGTTACCGTCACGGGTGTCGGGGGAGTCGTGCACCACCTCAGGCACTCCCAGTCACCACTCTCCCTCCCCCTCACCACCGCCACTGTCACCACCACTGCCACCACCACCACCACCACGTTGCACTCACCCTCCGGTATATGACTTTTTTGTCTTATACTTATTTTTTTTGTGTGGTATGATTTTTAGTCTCCCCCCTCCCCCCCTTTTTTTTTCTTTGTGTGTGTGTGTGTGTGTGTGTGTGTGTGTGTGTGTGTGTGCTTTACAATTATTTTTTCTGTTATATTGATTAAACTTTATTTGCTGTGTATGTTTGTGTTGTTTTTACTTGAGATTTCTTTCATTCTATCCAGTAATATTGTTATAAATGTTAGGCTAGGTTAGTTTAGCTTAGGTGGAAAAAAAATAGCAAAACAAAAATTCATAAACATTCTTAATTCTGACAATATCTAAATTTTATACCTCCTTTTAATTTTTCAGTGTTTTTCCCCTGTTACAAGTACTTACTGAAACGGTGTGTACAGTTTAGTGAACTTAGGATACTTAAACATATCCTTGCATAGATATAGGATACAAAAAACATATCTTAGTATAAATGTAGGATGCACAAACATATCCTAGTGTATTTATAGGATGTAAGCAGCCATATACTGATTCCTGGTTTTCTTGGCGTGTGTTTAGGGAGCAGCATCACCAGTGGGCACGCCATCACCACCCGTTCCAACACCACCCTCACCCACATCACCCACGACCCCACCACCGCCACCACCAATGCTTGTACGCAGGTGAGCCACACTCCCTTGATGTCGCATGAATACGTTAAGGGTCGGGTTGTTGATTCATACATGATATTCAAAGTTTAGTGCTCATAGAAAAAAGAAAAACACCCATGGGAAGTTACTCTATGGTGTGAAAATTCCGTACTTTCAATATGATGTTTATAAATCTTGCTTTAATAGTATATAGTTAATTTTTATACCCGAGTTGTTGTTTTCCTCTGATATGAAGGAATGTGTACGAAATTATAAACATACTCCAATTACTTATCCATGTACATTTTTCCCTGTGTGTGTATATCATTGAAGGTGTGTATGTCTCTATCTCTGTTATAACTTCAAACATCTTCAGAGGATCAGTGTGTTTGAACCGTTTGCCATGAGGGACACGGTGCAGCACTTCTGTGAGAAACACCTGGACAAGATCAAGGCGTACATGCAGAAGATCTTCGTCAAGCTGCCTCTGCCTGTCCGCTGCGGTATTGAAGGTGAGGAAGAAGATTACAAGAGGCTAAGGTCCATAGTCTTACTTTTCCAGGCTTATACTCCCACATTTGATAAGGCTGTCATAGAGGTTGTAGGTATTTCTATAGGTGGTTTTATGAGCCTAGTGAGAAGTGAGGCAATGGACAGAAATAGTTGGGAGCTGATCATTGACTATCTAACTTTAAGATCATGGGAAAGTCTGACATCAAACAGAAGATGATGATTTTATAGATAACACTCCTTGCCAACCAATGCCATGATAACCTTCCCCTCCACAGAACGCAAGAACAGGAAACACGCCAAGCTGTACTTTGCCTGCCAGGGTAAGGGGGAACACTGCCTCTACAACAAACACTTCTTTACCATGAAGACCAGGAACCCAAGGATATGGATTCACCTCATGTTCCTTGCTCTTCAGGTACGAAACATTAGGAAAACATGAGTATATTCAGGCACCAAACACTACAAAAGCATTAGCATATTCAGGTATGGAAGAGTATTACAAAACAAAGAAATGTTATCTCGTTTGTTGCTTCACGGATTAAATTTTAGGTCATATTTTATTGAATATGATAAGGTTTCACACTGTTGTACTTGAAGCTTTCCCACTGTTATGCGCATTGAGGTTTCTGTAGAAATGTATGTATGTATTGATGATATTGTAATACGTGTTTGTCACATGAGTAATCAATTTTTAGGTCTTATTTTGTTGAATATTATATGGTTTCACTCTCATACCTGAATAAAGAAATGAAAGGGGTGGGAGACAAAAATAATGCCTCATGAGTTAACAGTCTCATTTATAATTTTAAATGGATTGTGTTCATGTGGTTCTCAAGAGTCCAATGTCTCCATACAGGCAAGGTCGTGTGTGGCGCTGAGCACTCGGGAGATGCAGGTGAGCAGCCTCAAGAACTGCTGGGACATCCTCAAGTGTGACACCAAGACCTTCGTCACGCTGGTCACCTCGGCCTTCCCCTCGGCTAAGGTGGGTGGTCTGCATCTCCTTTGTTTTACTGTTCATATGAAAGTGATTCTTATTAACCCGTCCTCTGCGATTGGCACGGATTTGGCCTTCACTGGTAGCCTGGTAACATAGTACACTCCCAGGTCTTTCTCTGCCTCTGTGGTGGATAGTGGAGTGTTTCCCATGTGGTATTTGTGTGCTGGATATCCCCTTTCAAGGTGCAGGACTTTACATTTTCTTCATTGAACTGTAGCAGCCACTTTTTGTTCTACTCCTGTAGCTTGGTGAGGTCTTCTTGTAGGAAATCTGCAATCAAGGGGTTAATTTGGAGTTGAGAGAGCCCCTTATTTCAGCAGTTTTTAGATTAACAAATTTAAGGCTGGCAGTAAAATAAAAGCCATACCAAATCACTGCACACTGAGTTTGTTGTTGATTGCTTCCTCTGATATTAAAAAAAAAGTAAAAAAAAATGAAAAGAAATCAAATGAACAAGAAAATCACATCAGGCTGTTTCCCCCCCTCCCCCAGGACATGGAGATGTTGTTCCACGAGCTGCGCAACGCCCGCTTCTTTGACGTGTTTGAGTACAACGGTGTGGAGCAGCAGTGGGGGTGCTTCCTCTGCAACCACCCGGACCGCGCCAGGGGCTTCGTGGACGTGAGTGCCTTGCATTCTTTACTTATTTCTATTTATTTATTTTACTATTATTATTTATTTTGCAGAAAGGAAAGCAGCTCAAGGGTGGGAAAATGAATAAACAAAAAGAGCACACAGTTGCTGCTCCTCTAAGAAATGTCAAAGTGTTTTTTTGTGTGTGTGTTGTGTCTGTCTGGTATTGTTATTTTTGCTTATTCTTTTGAGCACCATTTGTTTTCTCCAGGAGGACACGCCTGTCATTGAGGGTCAGCTCAAGGAAAAGAAGAGCAAGTGGAAGATTTTCCGCAAGTGGCGCACGAGATACTTCACCCTGTCTGGCGCTCACCTCTCCTACCGCGGGGCTGGCACGGTGAGTCTGGAGAGAAAGCATAGGTTTTGTAATACAGTTGAAGTACACAATACAAGTCACCATAACCACAGAATACAAAGGACTCATCTTGTTTCAAAATCCAAATAGACGCTCATGTTAGTAGTCTTTAAATTATTACACCATTATCTCTGTGTGATTTAGGACTTCCATTTTTGCCTTTGTCAGTATCAACATAGGGAAGGGAATACACTGAGGAAGTTTTAGATTTATAGATTTTTCTGTCATATAATACTCACCTTTATGTATGAAAGAAAATATAAGAAATTAGGTTGCTACATCATCAGAAGTTTTTATTTATCATAGAATGCTTCCTTTTATGTCCTAGAAAAATAGAAGAAATTAGGTTGTTATACCATCAGAAGTGTTTTATTTACAGGCTTCTTTTTACCATACAATTTTCTCCATGCTTGAGAAAAAACAGAAAAAGTAGGTTGCTGCAATACTTCTTTTTATGCCTGAGAAAAAATGCATTACTCCATCATGATATCCCAGTGTTGTAAGGCCTCTCCCACTTGTGTCATTCTCCAGGAGCAGGACAAGGTGGAGGAGAAGGGCGGGATTGACGTCCACCAGATCCGCAGCGTGAAGGTCAACAGGGGCGGCAGCAGACACATACCCAAGGCCTTTGAGATCTTCACCGACAACAAGTCTTTTGTGCTGAAGGCCAAGGTGGGTGTTGGGAGGGCTTCTAAGTTTGGAAGAGAAGAAGAAAGGCAAGGATAAGAATAAGGCTAAGGAGGAGGAGAAAGACAGCGATATGGAAAAGGACAAGGATAATGATAAAGAGTAGGAGGAAGAGAAGTACAGTAGTCCCTCAAATAGTACGGTTTCCAATAGTTCGGTTTCAGTTTTATGCGGATTGTCACAGAAGATCATTTAGGATTTTTAAATTTCCTGCTTGTCGGGAAATTTTAAAATCCTAAAAAATCTTAGAAAATCCACATAAACCCAAAACCGAACTATTGGAAACCGTACTATTTGAGGGACGACTATAACAAAGAAGATAAGGACAAGTATAAGGATGTGGTAGCATTAGAAGCAACAGTAGTAGGAGGAGGAGGATGGGGAAGGCTTGGTTAGCTTAGGTTGATATAGCAGTAGTAGAAACTGGAGATGATGTGCAGGTTAGCGTGGGGTCCGCTGTGGGGTGTGGCTCATTAGGTTAGGTTGTGTATGGTTCATGGTAGATAAGTAGGAGAGGTTATGTAGGCAGAAATAAACAACAATACAATAGTCTGAGGTTGCAGTAGTCGGAGGATGAGGATCATTAGGTTAAATTGAAGAGTCATAGGAGGAGAAATAGCACAAGTAGAAGGAGGAGAAATTATATAGGTTAAAAAATCAACAACAATAGTTTTAACCCAGTAGCAGCGGCGGGCCAAATTTGTGGCCTCACCGTGTAGCAGCGACGGGCCAAATTTGTGGCTTCACGGTGTAGCAGCGACGGGTCAAATTTGTGGCTTCACCGTGTAGCAGCGACGGGCCAAATTTGTGCCATGATATAAACCCCCCAAAATAGATGATACATAACCTGATCACAAGTGCTTGGATACATATTATGAAATGGTTTGTGTGAGGGGTGATTTTTTCTCATTTTTCTCGCTTGTGAGGACCATTAAGAAACATGATCTTCGCTGCTACCGGGTTAAATAATATTACTCATAACCCAACGCCCATCAGCACTCTTATCTCCCATACAGGACTCCAGCAATGCCGAGGAGTGGGTGCGGTGCCTGTCTATCGTGGTTGCTCACTCCCAGGCCAGAGAGGAGCAAAACTTGGGCCCACTGAAAGCCACCACCTCCATCCCACGCAGCTTCATGTACGGCTATCATGGCTCCAATGTGCGAACGGCTGTGTGAGAAGACGTGTAGATTAGCTTGGGGTCCGCTGTGGGGTGTGGCTCCTTAGGTTAGGTTAGGTTGTGTATGGTTCATGGTAGATTTTTGTTCTTTTTGATGCTCATGTTGGTTAGGTTAGGTTACTTGTGGCTCGTTAGGTTAGGTTAGGTTAGTTTAGATTTTGTACAGTCCTTTTTTATAGCAGCTAAAGGGCAAAAACAACAAAAAGCCCACTATGAAAAAAGAGAATAAAGTAGCCACAAGAGAGGTCAAGCTATGTAGGTTAGGTCGGGTTTGTTGTGTCTCCGTAGGCTAGACTAGTGAAGGGTTAGGTTAGATTAGGTTAGGTTTTGTACGGTTCAAGATGGATTTTTATTTTGTATCCTGTAGGTTAGGTTGGGTTTGTTGTGTCTCCTTCGGCTAGACTAGTGAAGGGTTAGGTTAGGTTTTGTACTGTTCAAGACGGATTTTTATTTTGTATCCTGTAGGTTAGGGTTAGGATAGGGTTTAGGGCAGCTAGTACAGTTAGTATGATATGTTTGGTGGGAGTATGAAAAGCTTCGTAAGGATTTGATAAATTTTTATATGATGGATGAATGACCGTTTTGTGCTCCTTTTCTCCTTTCATACGTGTGTGTGTGTGTGTGTGTGTGTGTGTGTGTGTGTGTGTATGACTTTCTGTTGACGCGTGAAAGTTAGGTATCTGAAGGGATGATTTGTGTTTGATATTACTGAATCCAGAGTATGTATCTTGAAATTCAAGTTGAATGTTTTATAGAAAATCTATTTACCTAATACATTTTTATTCAAGTACAGTGAAAATGCCTTACTCTAGTGACACGGCAGGGTATGTAACTGTCTTTAAGCTTCTCCATTAACTGCTGTGCCTTTAGTCTTTATCTGTTAGGATACAAAGGAAATATTTTTGGCATCAATCCTTTTAAATATATCTAGTAGTCAGATGTTTATAAAAATCAATTTTTGTTACCAAAATTTTCTTTAACAAATTTATAAAATTTATTTGATGTATATTGAATCAGTCACCCAAAGACATCCATTCTTGTGCCTTGCTCGTATGTTCTGTAGGCAGGTCAGTGTAGCACTCAATGTATTGTGCAATATGTCCTTGATTGTTACCTCAAGCCGTAGATTAGCCTCTTTATGGATACATATATATAAGGGAAATTGTTGTTATAATGCTATTTTTATATCTGTGGTGAGGAAAGAGCTACATATCAAATGATCTAGAGTCAGTCACAAACAAGTCTTTACCATGATGTAAGAAAATTGAGGTAGTGTACATTTATAGATGTAAATTTTTGTACATTTTAGGACTGGAAACTGTCCCTTATAAAGTCCTGCTAATATATGTAAATGTTTTGTTTAGCAAGTTGTGCGTAGGATTCAAAATTTATATATTTTTACATGCACACTACATGATGACGTGGCCAGCATTTTGTGCTGTCGTGGACACAAGAGTGTTTGCACCCTTGACAGGCTCCCTCTGCCGTGGGATGAATGTTTGAGCTTGTTGCCTGTAGCAGCTTCATAGTTGTAAATGCCAAGCGCCTCATTCAGTATGCCCAAAAGATGTATAATGATACAATTTAATTTTGCAGCTACATTGCTTGTCTTTAGTGGAAGTATTACTATTATTTCTTTGCTTCGATATGCAGCTGTGCAACTGTTCATGGAGTTTGTACAGTTGTTCATAGATGACGATTTTGAGATATACTTGATACTTGGCTGACAGTAAGGGTATTTGTTTAATAACACACTGAATCCATCACATACACATACAAATATGTTTAAAGTTTTGCCTTTCACCTTTTATTCAGTTTCATTTTAAATGGTAATTGTGCATCACCTGGTCTCTGTCATCACTGTGGTTCATAATTTTTCTTGCTGTACTTCGTGACCTGAACACCTTAAACCAGTAGCAGCGGGGATCATGTTTCTTAATGGTCCCTCTAAGCGAGAAAAATGAGAAAAAATCATCACTCATACAAACCATTTCATAATATATATCAAAGCATTTGTGATCAGTTTATGTATCATCAATTTTGGGGGGGTTATATCAAGGCACAAATTTGGCCCGTCACTGCTACATGGTAAAGCCACAAATTTGGCCCATCACTGCTACACGGTAAAGCCACAAATCTGGCCCGTCACTGCTACACGGTAAAGCCACAAATTTGGCCCGTCACTGCTACACGGTAAAGCCACAAATTTGGCCCATCACTGCTACACGGTAAAGCCACAAATTTGGCCCGTCGCTGCTACTGGGTTAACTTGATGGGCTCTGTCTCGCCCTGTCTGTTGCATAGATTTCCTTAACATTTTCTGCAGCAGACTTGTGTTTCAGTGTCCATTGTCAGTCATGGTTATTTTTCACCCGCTAGTTCCTGTGTGCTGGATGCTGTTTTACATTTTTATGCATTCCAAACCCCATTCCTGCAGATTTTATCCTATCCTTACACCAGATTTGTCTCACCCAAAGATTCTTGGTTATAGTGAAATAGTTGAGGGAAATTCTAATCACTTTTGGCTTCTCAGAAATCTTAACATTTTACATACAGTTCATTTTTCCTGCCTATGTACCTTCTTGACACTTGCTCTCTAGAATGCTTTTTTTATGCTGTAAACCATAAATGTTCAACTTGACATGATCTTCACTTAAATTAATGTTCTGCTCGTATAAAGGTCTTCCAAAGATGAATTACCAATGTGTTCATAAAGTTTAGTAATCTCCACTAAATTAAAAGTGTCTCAATAAGCTAATGTTACTGCTGAATTCCTAGTGTTCTAGCTATTTCGTCTTTCCATGAAATTGCTTTTTTGATCGCCTTTATGCATGTGGATTTACTCGGCTTTTTGATAGATTTTCCCGAGTCTTGCGTAAGAAGAAATAGAGGCCAGTAGCATGACTGTCACCTCTGTTGTGTTGTTACGTGGACATGTGATAACGATGGCGTCTCCTTCAGTGTGCTGCCTTGAAGACTGTCGTAAAGTATAGAGAATTGTTAATATTTTCATAACATTTATTGTAAGACTTAAAATTTGTGCCTGAAAAGTGTGAAATGAGGCCTTATGTGCGTAGTGATATATTAAATCAGTTATCTGGTGTCCACAGGATAGTCACTTTATGTGGAAGGAATTGAGTAAAACTTTGCCTGTTTGTAGTAATGAATGTCATATGTACTTAAGGTTACTTGAAGAAAAGTTTATCTGGAAACACAAGGCAAAGGTTATTAGGTTATACCAGTAGTGTGTTCCATGTACTTAGTAATTTATGTATATATTTAAAGTTTGCAGAACCATTCCATGATCTTGTCAGTGGGAGGGAAGGTGTGAAGCTTGTGCAATCAGCTGAGAAAGCCATGTCGTGTGATGTGTTGCTTTGTCAGTCATTTTTCTGAGATTTATTTCATAGTATTGGTGAGGAGAGCGTCAGCAAGCACAGCGGCCTGCTTGAGCAATGTGAAAACTGATTCTATGTAACGAGAGAGAAAGGGAGAGAGAATGAATGTATTGAAGATCCCGACTCAGTATGGGAAAGAAGTACCATATTTTGATATTGAAAACAAAGTCCCTTGAGGTTATGGAGATTTTTATTACCACAAAATTGCATTACACATCACTTCCAGGTACAGTAGACATGAATCAAATCCTGTATGGTTAGTACAAGAAGGATGTGGATGTGAAGTGAAGTATATCGCAGCAGCATCGTGTGTCCCTCAGTATGTCTCTATCCCTTTTGTTGTCCTTGACCAGCGTGCTCTGTGTTACTTTGCCTCCCTGTGACGTGTTTACAGAGTGGACGAAGTACCGGCTTAACTAATTTGCTGCTTGTGTGATTTGTTAAAGGTGTTGTACTCTTCCCAGGTCACGGTGGGAATGTCTCAAAGTGTTCAGTAGAGTTCCTTGAAGCTTAACTGAAGTCGAGTAAATTTGTAGCGTGTAACATTGTGTAGATATGCCGTTTAAAGCTTTTTTTTGCAGTATGACACTTTTACTGCCAGACCTGCTAAGACTGCAACCATCCTGTAGTGCAGCTAACTAACCAATGGGCCTCTTAGTGCTCTGTGTGTGTGTACATATGTGACAGCTAATGAGGGTGTGTATGGGTGGGTGTGTATGTGCTTATGTATAGGGTATGTTTGCCATGGTTGACACTCTTCCTGTTAGCATTCATATAAATAAAGGTCTTGAAAATTAAACTATATATTAAAAAAAAATTGATAAGCATTCTTTATTTTGATACCAGTTCAGTTTTCGATAATAATAATAGTCTTCACAATACAAGTGCTAATTGGATCAAGCATATATAATAGAATTGGCAAACATACCCTCCATGAGATCTTTATAATTAATGTAAACTATTGTATATATTATTTTCAAATGTTAAATGTCTTCCAAGTCACACGAATGGACCAATACTCCGTAGATTCAACCTCCTGTGTAGTGTGTAGTGGCTTCAAGCTCTGTGGAGTGTGGTGGGCAGGCCTCTTGGGTGTGTGGGTGTTTATACAAGATACTCTATTCATGATAAACAAATATAAGCCTCACCCATGATAGCCTTCCACCACTAGGATTTCACCTCCCAGCATCCACCAACCACATGCAGCCTGGTTGGAGATGGAGGTGTGGATTCGCCAATGTTATATACTTAATGAGGCTTATTTACCAAGTCATCATGAATAGAGTGCAGGTGACTCTTGTTTTATATGAGCTTAAATTAAACATATCTTGGAAGACTGTGCTATAAGGAGTTAATACAAACTAAACTCTGACTTGTGCATATTGAAGAAAAGATGTAGATTTCGCAAAACTAATTCTATGCAGCCTCTTTAACCCGGTAGCCGTGGGGATCATGTTTCTTAAAGGTCCCTCCAAGCGAGAAAAATGGGAAAAAATCGTCACTCACGCAAACCATTTCATAATATGTATCGACGAATTTGTGATCAGTTTATGCATCATCTATTTTGGGGGGTTTATATCATGGCAAAAATTTGGCCCATCGCTGGTACACGGTAAAGCCACAAATTTGGCCCATCGCTGCTACCGGGTTAAAAATGCAACGCTTCTCTCATATTAAGGAACATGAGTTACCTGCAGAGTGGGGATGTTGAGGAGCCCAAGGAGGGAGCCACCAGTGTTTCCTTGTCCTATAACGGTCACTTCCATTAACTACCAAAGATTGCTTATAAGATGTACTACCTACTTTCTCCTCTGTGTCCAGTTATGTTTGATGATTCTGATGGATTTTTTCTATATCTTTGTGTCATGACATATAAGATAGCAACAATACCCTTGAAATTGATGAGGTAATTGTGTCTATCCAGTTAATTAAAGCTAATTAGTTCATCTTTTTTTTCTGTGTGTTATGGCATGGAATAGTAATACAAAATTTTTAAGTAATTATGTGAGGATGATTTATATCTCTTATTTTTCTCACTCTAATCATTCTCACCTAATTGTAATATTTCATAACTGAGTCAGGCTTGTAATGCCCCATCTTTTGAAATTATTTTTATCATACTTTTCTTTCAAACTTGTGGTAAAATATTCCATTGACATCTCGCTCTGTCTGGAAAGCTGAATTTTCTCACATCTTTCTTACGTCTTCTGTAACTTTTTGCTGTGCCCTTTGCGTGGGTATGCGTGTGTACCCTTGAATCTGAAGGCAGCTAGGTATGTTCGAGAGCAGGGAATCCGACACACATCTCGTCTTCGTATACGTGAATTGCCTTAAGATTGCGGCTACAAGAATTAAACTCGACCCTAGACATCCCCATAATCAACACTACTGCCTCATCCTCGTGAACTTGTGTAGCGACTCACATACTCAACAAAAGTGGTCACTACTACTCACTAAAGTGTTGGCGGAGTGTAGCATGAGAGAACAACGTATTAAAATGGTAATGCAATTCTCTAAGCCGTCTGTGGTGATGACGATGAAAACAGTGGCAATAATGGTGACTGGTGATGATTTTATAGGTGGTGGTGACGGCCATGGCAGCAATAACCCATGACGTGTCCAGCATGGGTAACTCTGGATCTCAGTGTGTTCTTGATCTGCCATGTCGTGTGGATTGTTCATGTTATCCGAGAGTCCCTGGTGGTGTGTATGGGGGTTGGTGAGGGTTATGTGCAAGCCTGTAGCGTACAAGACATGACTGTAGAAAGATATGAAAGAGAAGTATATATAAGTAAAGTCCCCCTATGATAGAAATAGCCCTACACACATACACACACACACTGGTATCTGAGAATCCCTGGTGGTGTGTATGTGCAGGCCCCTAACGTACAAGACATGATGTTAGAAAGATACGCAGAAAGAAAACTAATAGAAAGTAAAGCCTTCCAATGATAGGAATAGCCCCCAACACACACACACACACCATTATCCAAGAGTGGTGCGTATGGGGGGTTAGGGTCATGTGAAGGGCCTTAGCGTACAAGATATCGTAGTGGAAAGATTGTGTTAGAAAGAGAAGTATAGGAAAGTACGCCCCTCCATTGATGAAAATAGCACCCCCCCCCTCCCCTACACACACACACACACCAAATTTTAAGGTCTGGCTATGGGCGTGGTGGTGTGAGTCGGGCGTCCGGTGGTGTGCTGGTATTGTAGCCTCATGATATTTATTTTGATTTTATTGCATGAGTTTTTTGTATATGGAAGCTTGTTTGTACATTTTGCAGAGAGAGAGAAACAAATGAAGTGTGTCTGTATATTGGACCTCTATGCCCTTTTAAAATGTACTTGTTTGTTAGGCTTGCTGTTAGGTTCGTCTTTACTTACGGAATTGAAAAGAAAATTTGTATACCACATTTTTTGCAGCGAATGTACGTACCAATTATGTTTTATGATCATTACTATTATTATTATTATTATTATTTTTGTTATTATATTTTTGTTGATTTTTATTGCTGAGGCTTATATAGAACCGTGAATGTACCAGTTTTTAGTGTATTAAAATCTTGGAATAGTTTTTTCTTTTATCATATAGAAGGGAAGGTCATTCATTATTATTATTATTATTATTATTATTATTATTATTATTATTATTATTTTATTTTTATATTTTTTATAGTAGGGTATGGTGATATGTACACGACAGGTAACGGTTCCAAGGGGTTACCTGAGCTGCCTTCAATAAGCCGTGAACTCATCAATCTCATACACCTGGACTGCCTTACCTTACCTGTGGGTCTCGTGCTTCATTAATGCAGGTGTTAACTGTGTAAAGAGCAAACTGACAACTGGTTCTAAGGCTTAACTCATGTCTGCCATTGTCATATATTTCTTTACGAGCAAATGAGGTCTTAATCGTGGCCTTATTAATGTATCAAGACAACTCTTTCTTCATGTCCTTCTAATTCCTGTTCCCCTTGTGCATACTGCTAGTGTGTAAGATGATACTATGTGAGGTGCAAGCCTTGTCCAGGAAAGGAATTATATGTTGCAAAGTATTTGAGTGTTTTACTGAAAGGATCTCATTTTTATGTTAAGATTTGTGGGTATTTGTGGCGGTGTTAGGTTAATGGGATATAACAAGCACCCAGATTACACCTTTACCTGCTGTTATTGTTATGATGATGATGATATTTTTTTTTTATTACATCAAAGGATACGGCTCAAGGGCAACAAAAAGGGTATAAAAGAAAAAGTCCGCTATTCGCTGCTCTCACAAAAGTAAAGAGTATTGGTACTTATATTATTTCGGTTTTAATTATCTTTCTTAGTTTCATTTCTTTGCTTTCTTCCTCTTCATTTTTCTCATATGCCTTTCTTCTTTTTCTTTTTCTTCGTTTACTATAGCCTATTACAATATTATCTATCTATATCTTTCAATCTATCTCACCTCATCTATAAATCCATCCATCTATCAACGTTATCTATCTATATCTATCAATCTATCTCACCTCATCTATAAATCCATCCTTCTATCAACGTTATCTATCTATATCTATCAATCTATCTCACCTCATCTATAAATCCATCCATCTATCAACGTTATCTATCTATATCTATCAATCTATCTCCTTATCTATAAATCCATCCTTCTATCAACGTTATCTATCTATATCTTTCAATCTATCTCACCTCATCTATAAATCCATCCATCTATCAGCGTTATCTATCTATATCTTTCAATCTATCTCACCTCATCTATAAATCCATCCATCTATCAACGTTATCTATCTATATCTATCAATCTATCTCACCTCATCTATAAATCCATCCATCTATCAACGTTATCTATCTATATCTTTCAATCTATCTCACCTCATCTATAAATTCATCCATCTATCAACGTTATCTATCTATATCTATCAATCTATCTCACCTCATCTATAAATCCATCCATCTATCAACGTTATCTATCTATATCTTTCAATCTATCTCACCTCATCTATAAATCCATCCATCTATCAATGTTATCTATCTATATCTTTCAATCTATCTCACCTCATCTATAAATCCATCCATCTATCAACGTTATCTATCTATATCTATCAATCTATCTCACCTCATCTATAAATCCATCCATCTATCAACGTTATCTATCTATATCTTTCAATCTATCTCACCTCATCTATAAATCCATCCATCTATCAACGTTATCTATCTATATCTATCAATCTATCTCACCTCATCTATAAATCCATCCATCTATCAACGTTATCTATCTATATCTTTCAATCTATCTCACCTCATCTATAAATCCATCCATCTATCAACGTTATCTATCTATATCTATCAATCTATCTCACCTCATCTATAAATCCATCCATCTATCAACGTTATCTATCTATATCTATCAATCTATCTCACCTCATCTATAAATCCATCCATCTATCAACGCTATCTATCTATATCTTTCAATCTATCTCACCTCATCTATAAATCCATCCATCTATCAACGTTATCTATCTATATCTTTCAATCTATCTCACCTCATCTATAAATCCATCCATCTATCAACGTTATCTATCTATATCTATCAATCTATCTCACCTCATCTATAAATCCATCCATCTATCAACGTTATCTATCTATATCAATCAATCTATCTCACCTCATCTATAAATCCATCCATCTATCAACGTTATCTATCTATCTATATGTATCTATATCATTATCTATATCATATTACATGTAGTAAATTCAGATACATACAGTAGGCTGGGAAGAATAGGCTGTATTTAAATGATTATCCAATTACCCTACTTTGAATCTTTTAGGAATCAATTTTATATATATTTCTTTTTGTATAAACATTTTCATCTTTACTATTAACATTCCCTACGTTGTTCTTTGCTGTCACGTTATTTTTTACACGTATTAAAAAAAATATTGAAGAAAGGTGAAGGTGAAGATGGCGGCTCAGCACCGTTGCCAAATTATCGTACTCAGAGCATAGTATTTACCGATATCTGACGCCTAACTATCGCCAAGAAACATCAGGAATTAACTATTTTAACGATAATTATTAGTGAATCTCCTTATTGGGGTCCACGAGACAGTTTTTGAGTCGGAAGTCGGTAAATATAAGAGGCTGAATAAGACAGTCTGACTCTGGCAACTTTGCGGCTCAGTGTCCGACGCGACCACGAGGAGGAGGACCACGCGTTCGATCCTCCACCGACCATTACAACCTTTCTCTCAATACAACGATAAATAAGCAGAAAACACACTCATAGGTAAGGCAAGATAACTAATTCACTTTATCCCAGGTGGTGTTGGTGTACAGAGGCGCCTCAGGACTAATTCACTTGTTTCACCTATTTTTCAGATGGTTCGCGTCGAGTCTTGAGCGACGCCGCGACGCTGTTAGTTTGATTTTATTGATTTTTTGCTTGTTTTGGGTATTTAAGAATAATTTGCCACTTGTTTTATAATAAGATAGGGGCAGTTACGTAGGTTTAATCGTTCAGGTATTTGTATGTGTTAAAATAAAGATTTCTCCACGTATTGACGACCATAGGTATATATCAGGCACTCGTTTAGAATTATATTTATATTTACTTATTTATTTATCTGTTCACTTATCATATATTACTCATATTACATTGTGGTTCTCGATACGGGATAAATATAAAGATTTCTCCACGTAATTCGAATAAGTCTATTTATGACGACCATTTTAGGCACTCGTTTAGAATTTATCTATTTATCTATTTATTCACTTACCATGTATTACTCAGATTACATTGTGGTTCTCTATACAGGATTAATAAGTTCATATTTTTTTTATAGGCCTCTGGATGCAATATCGCGTAGACTACACACCAAAAGATTATGCTGTTCTGACATTTTGGTTTTCGTGATACAATATTCCATCAGCATCTTTTTTTTTTTTTATCTATAGAACACGAGTTTACGTTGCTTTTTCAGTAGGCCCTATCGTGTCGTTTTTACACAAGAAAGTCACGTTTTTTTTTCTGATTCCGATTACATTTTGGTCCTCTCGATACATTGTTATTAGCAGTTCAATTGTTTTAATAGGACACGAGTTAAATATACTTTCATGCTGTTTATTTTCTTTTTTCCGCAAGCATAAATGGCGCCACTATAAAAAAAAAAATGCCTGCGGACTCGCTTGGGCCGACAATGCCCCTGAAGAAATTAAGCCTACTAGCGCTTCAAAAGACGTAAAAAAAACAAAAACAAACCTCCCTCCAACAATGAATGACTAACGTGCTGCCAAAGTTAATTAGTGCTGGGTTCTTCAGTATTAATTAAGCTTTTCTTCCATTCTTCACAGGCCAAGACGGCGCAATAGCCTCTACTATGACGGCCGAGAGGTGAGCACATGGCGAGGGCTGAGTTGAGGCAGATAGTTTATATTTTGGAAGTTAAATATATAGTAGAGTAGAAGGTAAGTATTGGTCATGGTATGTAGTTCTAAAGATGATGATGATGATGATGGCTAAGTATTGTTCTTGTTCTTGTGGTAGTTCTTTTTCTTTTTCTTTTTTTTCTTTTCATACTAGCCTACTGCTGCTACTAACAACAACTACTACTACTACTACTACTACTACTACTACTACTACTACTACTACTACTACTACTACTACTACTACTAAAAAGATAACGAGAAACTATTATAATATTTTTGTTATACGCCCGTTTTCCTTTTCCGTGGTTCATCTGCGTGGCCGTGCGGGAAGTGTGAGGTGAGTTTTTTTGTGTTTTCCTCGCCCCCACGTGTTTACTGTTACCCATAAATCCTCCTATAGACACTTGATGACTCCCTCTTGCACCTGGGGAAGCTTGGTGAGGATAGAAGGCAGAACAAAGAAGGTAGAGAAGGTATAAATGAGGTTGACTTATGGCCGGTGTGACAAGCGGGTAACCTCTGCGCCATGTGTTGACCCTGAACCAGACGAAGTATTGTTACCTTTCCTTAATTATAGCCTTTGATAACCTGTTCCTCATAATAAATAGCGTATCACTCCATATGCCAAAGTAGTGTAATATATAACGACCAAAGATTCATGGGATATGGCCGGTAGTGTGTCGAAAGAGTTCTCTATTGTAATCACTCTCTGCACTGCCTGGGGGTTGGGATGGCATGCTCCTCCCTTCTCCTTTGTTGTTTACTTGCAACAATAAACTATCAATCAATCAATCAATGTTGTCTTCAGTGTTTTAAGGGGTTGGTTAGGCAATGGAACCACGGCCTCTATTGTCCCCTTCTGCTGTTTTCTGCTGATTTGGAGTTCTGAACTTATGATGTATACTGATTTAGGGTCTTGTCTGCTGATTCTGTTCTTACGTCCATGGCTGTGGAAACTACCTCTCCTCTCCTAAAGTGTTGTTTCTAAAGTTCTCGACTCGCAAGGAAGGATGGACAGTTGCTTGCGTCCTTGTTCTGCGTTTCTTCTTTTTCTTTAACATTTCCTATCATTCATATGGTTTGCTCGTTGATTGTGAAATAAAATAGAGTACACGTAAGTGGAAAGTGAGGAAAAGTTAAGAGAGACTTATTGGCAGTAAATTTAAACTGATAACAGGTCAAGATATTTACCTACTGCTAAATAGTGTACTTAATTGGATTGGGAGGAAAAGTTAGAGGCTTCTTTTCAGTATATTTAAACTGGTAACAGGTCAAGACACTTACTGCATTTTCCTTCGAGTGACATCAAATATTTATAAAGTAGGCTCATAAATGGAAAGTGAGGAAAAGTTAGAGGCAGTTGCAGTAAATTTGAACAGAGATCGGGCCAGGAGATTTACTGCTTTTTCCTTGTTGGAGTGAAATCATAAGCTGCTCAGGAAACTTCTGCTTGACTAGTTTATTTGCATACTGGTGCTGTTAAAGGTGTAATTAAAGCATGTGTTGAGGTTCGATTGGCACACATGTGGGTGTCATGTAACTCATCATGTGAGTTTTTAAGGTTTGTCATGGGGACCGACTGAAGGTTTATGGTTACAGAGGATGGCTTGTGGGTTATGCAGAAAGGAAGGACTGATTCATGGAGAGAGAGAGAGAGAGAGAGAGAGAGAGAGAGAGAGAGAGAGAGAGAGAGAGAGTGAGTTTTAATAAAGCAGGAAGTCTTTTGGTCATATAAGTGGATGGATAAAATAGAGGAGATGAATTACAGGACCCTGAGATCTTAAGGTACGGTCTCTGGATATTATGACCCTTTAAATATATAATTAAAAACAAAAAAAAACCAGATAGCAGTACAGTCATCGTAGTATAGTCACTGTAATGGTTAAAAAGTGTGATCCTGATTTAGTATTACAGTATTTTTTTTCTCCCATCAAAGTGAGTTAAAAATAATTATGTTCTTGATTTAGCATTATTTTTTCCTCCCATTGAAATGTTTAAATAAATGGGTTCCTGATTTAGTGTTATTTTTTCTTGCATTTAAGGGCCTGGGAAGTCCCCTTTGAAGTGGCGCCGCCCCCTGAGGAGGATGAGTGCCTCTCACAGCTCCCGTCACAGATCCCCTCACAGTCCACGGCCTCCCAGGTCAGACAGGCGGTGAAGTCCCTCCAATCCTCTAACAGACATTTTTTTTTTAATGGAAAGGAAGCAGCTCAAGGGCAAAAACGTAAAACAAAAAACATGAATGCCTGCTAAGACATGATAAACACTACAATAAATACTATATAAGATTCTGTTTAGTGTTTGGTCAAGTTATCTTTTGCCTAATTAAAGATATACACAAAAAAGTAGTTCACTGACTCTTTGAATTGATTTATCAAGAAATAGCTAGAATAGATTTAGAATACATAAAAAAAGAAATTCACAGACATTTTGAATTCAAACTTTCAGTAGTAGAGTAGATTTGGTTTCATGTCATTATATATTACATTTTTTTTATTCCTTAGCTTCTCTATAGGATGCCTGGTACAGTTTTAATATACAAGATGAAATTTAAATGCATAGACATGATTGTACTGATATCGTATAGGACTGTTGTCGTCTTGAAAAAAAATCTTAGTTTCCTTTAATAAATAGTCTTCATTGTTAGGGGTACTCATGTGTGTACGTATATGTGTGTGTGTCCCAAGATGTGGTCCAAGGCTCCACCTTCCTGGGGTGGGGTCCGGACACACCAGTCAGTCCCACAGCACCAGGAGCCCTACATTGACTCTGGGGGGAACACATGGGACCACCAACTGGCCCCTGAGGCACAAGGTCACCAAGTCCAGGACCTCTACACCCAGGAGCTCAACCACACAGAGGCACATCAGCCACAGGAGGACTTTGACCAACAGGACTATGACAAGTACTATATCAGTGACCCAGAGCTGGAGGAGGGTCACCAGGAATATAATTCCACAGGTCACACTCTTGAAGGTCACCAGGTATACCAAGGTCAAACTATGCAAGGTCACCAGGTCTACCAAGGAGGGGGTCACGCCACACCAGGTCACCGAGTCTACCGAGGAGCTGGGCAGGTCACTCAGGGTCAACAGATATACCAAGGAATGGGTAACGCTGCACAAGGTCACTCAAGCTTCCGTGTAGCTGGGCAGGTCACACAGGGTCATGCCGGGCTGCAAGGTAACCAGGGGCAGCAGGGTGAGAAGCAACACCTGCCTGTCCATCTAACCCCAGCCTCCTCTCTGGTCAGGTAAGAGGCATAGAGGGAAGGCATGGTTATTGGGCTGCCTCTTAGGTAATATATAATAGTTTTGCTCATTTCTACAAGGAAAGAGGATAGATTAGGCATAGAAGTGTGTGAAGTCATAATAGATAATCTGCAAGTATAAATGTAAAAAAGTAGAAAGTTTTGGTCAGTGCTGCTTATATTTCTACAAGGATAGATGATGATTAAGCATATAAGTCTGCAGAATTGAACAAAATCATACCATAATTTTTTTTTAGAAGTAGAGAGCCTAATCTGCAAATAAAAAGATAAAAAAAGAAATATCTTCATCATGTGGACATAAAAATGATTTCTTCTGTCATTATTACTCTCCATTGTGATAAGTGGCTGCTTTCATAAAAGTTACCATGAATAGCATATCGAGGGAAGATCTGGAACATGGCTTGAAGTGGGGAAAGACTGTATGTGATCACGAGAAGTTATTATAAGATAGAAATGAAAGATGTTTATATGCCCAGAAAATGTCTTGTGAATTTGGACTAAGACCTTTATTTGCAGGGGCAGTGGGAAGCCTCAGCCTCCTGCAGTGACAAAAAAGAGCAGTGGTCCCAGTGGTCCAGGGGGAGGCATGCTGAGGCCAGCTGGGGACATACGTATCCTTGCTGTCTTGTATGAGAGGATTGACAAGGGATGAGGTTAGGGGAAGGGGTACCTGTGCATCTGGGAGGGTTTACAGAGGGGACGGAGAGAATTGTGGGAAGGGGAAGGGCAGAGGGGTACTTGTGTGTCTAGGAGGATTCACAGAGCTGGGGAGGGACACTGTAGAGGAATTGTGGATGAAGGGATAAAGTAGGGGGAAGGGGTACCTGTGCTCATTCACTTCTTGCAAATGAACTAGGTGTAAGGTTGATTACTAATGATATTTGTAGATAGTATTCTCCTTAACATGCCCTTCAGCCAACCCGTATCGTTCCCTGTTCTCTCAGTTCCCCTTCTTCAATATTGTTCAGTCCACGGTGTTCAAGGATGTGTTCCAGTCAGGTAAGAATGTCCCATATACATTACTCCTTTATTATAGAGATTAACCCGGTAGCAGCGATGGGCCAAATTTGTGGCTTTACCGTGTAGCAGCGACGGGCCAAATTTGTGCCATGATAAAACCCCACCCAAAATAGATGATACGTTAACTGATCACAAATGCTTTGATATATATTATGAAATGGTTTGTGTGAGTGATGATTTTTCCTCATTTTCTCGCTTAGAGGGACCATTAAGAAACATGATCCCCGCTGCTACCGGGTTAAGGCAGCATATTTCTGTGGCTGAGTTATATACAATTTACACCATACAATACATGATGAAAGAGTACAGCGCAGTGGTCCGTTTTTGTGCCCTACAGACCGGTCAGTGGTGGTGTCGGCGCCCACAGGGTCCGGGAAGACTGTGGTGATGGAGCTGGCCTTGGTGCGCCTCATGATGACCCGAGACAGCCAGGCCAGCAGTGAAAACCCGCCCCAGCTTGCCAGAGTGGTGTACAGTGAGTGTCAAGGGCCGGGTTTAATTACTTCTGTATTGCAATCGCTATCATTTTTTCTCTTATTTATCATGTGTATTTTCAGTTTTACTTGTGCAGCGACTCTTGTTTGATAATCACACATTACTCATGGTTTGTTCCTCTATTATCTGCTCATAGGATATCATGATTCCATCTTTTTGTTCATGGCTCAGTTTTTTTCATTTATTTTTCATTTAACTTTTCTCATGCCTAATTTTTGTCATTTAATGAGTTTTATGATGCAAAAGATATGGTTGAACCTAGTCATCTGTAAGCTTTGGTGTTGAGTAGACAGGCTTTCTTGTATCCAGCAGTTGTGGTGCCATTAATGTATCCCCCAACCAATCATTTATATAACTGCTCTACCCACAGTGGCCCCCATGAAGGCCCTGGTGACAGAGAGGTACCTGGACTGGCGGCAGAAGTTGGCACGCCTCAACCTGTCCTGTGCCGAGATCACCGGAGACACAGAACATGACGACATCACGGTCATCAAAAACTCTGAGGTGTGCAGGCCTGGATGGGCATATAGTTTTCGTTTTCTTTTTTTACACTGAAGGAGGTAATTCACTGTAAAAATGAAAAGGATTCAAAAGCCCCTCCCACAAGTACAGTTTTCTTTCTAAAATGAAAGTGCTTTAGTGGACACATGGTTTTGAATCCCTTCCATTATGTTTTTAGGGTCTTTCTGTTCTTTTCCTTACATCAGTCTTGTCAGATGGCATTCATTGTGTGTTTGTTGCCTTTCCAGGTGATACTGACCACCCCTGAGAAGTGGGACTTCCTGACCCGCCGTTGGAGGGACCACGCCTCCCTTATGCAGGCCGTATCTCTCCTCCTCATAGATGAAGTAAGGCTGCCCCTTGTTTCCCATCCAGTGTTGCATCTTATCCCACCGTTGCCAATGCACTCATCCTCACCGTTGCCAACTCCTCACACAGGTGCATGTGCTGAATGATGAAGGTCGAGGCCCCACCCTTGAGGCAGTGGTGTCCCGCATGAAGACCATCCGCGCCACTAGGCCCTCCCAGGGGAACTCCGATGCCTCGCCCCACCTCAGGTAGTTCCAAGATCCATTGCATCCCAGAGACAATCACCTCCATAATCCGCTGGGCACACACTGAGTGGCCTCTAACCTATTAGTATCAATAATTGTTCCATGGGCTTCCTTTGGTCATTTAGAAACTATGGCCCTTACTGATGATAATACAGTTTTGTAGTAATATGCACTACCACTGTGTTTTAGGTGTACATTAATGTTTTTCCACTGAAAGGTTTGTGGCAGTCTCGGCTACGATTCCCAACGTTGAGGATGTTGCTGCCTGGCTCTCGGATGACCCCTCTCCTGCAGTCTATCACAAGTAAGGCAACCATTTTGTGTGTTTGCCAGTATGCCCTTTAGTGAAGAACATAAAATGACATGAAATTTTATTAGTTGATATAGAGCAATTTTTTTCTACCCTTATATTTCGTATGACCTGCTATTATTCAAAACATTCCCTTAAGGTCTTGTATCTATGCTTCAGGCTGGAGGAAAGCTTGCGGCCCGTCAAGCTGCGTCGTGTGGTTCTTGGTTATGACTGCCGGGAGAGTTGGACAGAATTTCGCTTTGACCTCGCCCTCAACTACCGCCTGCCCGGTGTCATCGCCAACTATAGTGATAATAAACCTACCCTGGTGAGTTTTATGATTATCCAAGTGTTTATATGTAATTTTCAACCCTGTGTATCTCCTCATCTTTCTTTCCTGCTGATAGTGCTTTCCCTATCAATTTTATTCCTTTCTTTGTCCATTTTCTCTTCTGTCTCATACCTATTCTTGTGTTTGTGGTCATTGTCATTGTCTTTGTCTTCCTTCCTCTGTGTGCTCCTCCTTAGTATTTCCCTGGTTGCAGGTGTTCGTCTCAACAAGAAAGGCAGCCCAATCCTCTGCCTCCACCCTGGCCAAAGAAGCGCGGCTTATACGTGATGCAGCCCACAAGCAGCTCCTCACCACTGTTGCCAATGGTCTCAGGGACAACAAGCTCAGAGGTAACACAACAGAGACAAAAATCATTAACTAGACAATCCCTAAGTAACATAACTTCATCTCAGTAGTAGTAGTAACGAACTTTCCCCCCTCTCAAATTATAACTTAGTCTCCCCTGTAATGGTATCTCGATCACCTTATGGCAAGATAGTGTATGGTAATTGCCTTGTTTTGTGCTCCTCGTTTGTTGCAGAATGTGTGATGTGCGGCGTTGGGTTCCATCATGCTGGGTTGGTGGCAGGTGACCGACGACAAGCTGAGGAGCTCTTCACTGCCAGTCAGCTGCCCGTCCTTGTGGCCACCAGTACCCTCGGTAAGTGTGTGTGTGTGTGTATGTGTGTTTCGAGGTCAGTAGAAAGAGGAATGTTAAATATTATTGGGTTTGGTCAGTTATGTACTCATGTCTTATAATTTTTCTGCAGTGCTCCCATTCTTTCAGTCTTGCTTATTTTTTCTCTTATTTTTCTACGTTCTGTTCTTTAAAATTTTCCAGTTCCCTGTCATTTTTTGTTTTTCTTCTTTTCTCTCCAAGTTTTACATTTTCATGATTATAACACCTTTTTCTTCCCTATTTCCTTACCATTTTTTTCCTCCATTATTGTCCTTTATCAGCACCTCTCATACTTGATTCTCCAGCGCTTCAGAACCATCTTCTCCGTTTTTTGTTCTTCATATATTTTTATAATTGTGTAGTTTCAGATTTCTCAGTGGCATATCTCCTTTCTTTCCTCACCTTAGCTTTACATTTCAATCAGTGCAACACCTTTTCTCCTTACTTCTTTACTTTTTCCTTTTCCATCATTGCTTTTGTTTTCTGCAGCACTTCTCAGCCCTCAGAACCATCTCATATGCTTCTTCACCTTCCACTTTTTTCTCTCTTTTAGCCATGGGGGTCAACTTACCTGCTCATCTGGTGGTTGTCAAGTCCACCTCACAGTACGTGGGTGGTGGTTATGAGGAATACTCTTCGGCCCAGCTTCTGCAAATGACAGGGCGTGCAGGGAGGCCACAATTTGACACTCATGCCACTGCTGTCATCATGACCAAGAGCAAACATAAGGTATGGCTGGAGGCTATATTTTTGTAGTGTTGTTTGTTTTCTTTTTGGCTCAAGAAACAGTTCAAGAGCAAAATATAATTATAAAAAATGCCCACAACTCGCTTCTCCATCATAAAGGAAGCAAGAAGAAGCCATAAGACATTGATCAAATTTACCGTGTGATTATGTCTATAATAGTCCATAATAGTGTCATAATGACTTGAAGGCAAGATCAGGTTCATTTAATCAAGCAGTCGGGGCACATGTCATGGGCCACATCACTGTCTTCCCTAAGATGCTAAACCCAGGGGTCTCCTTGCAGGCCTTCATCCATCCTAAAAACTTCATGGCAGGATCTGTTGACTTGCTCAACCTATAAACTCTGTGAGCATCCCATTAACCTTCACTTGGGAATGTCTGTTACAGAAACAACCTAATGAGCAGGGTCTACTTCTGGGCAGTGTGCCATAATTATGTGTATAATCAGAATTGGTGTTCAAGGACTATGCAGGTAATAGGCCTTGACCCAGTCTGATGAAGTAATTACCAATTTGACACAGTCATTCCAATGATATCCCATGACTGGAGAGGCACGTATTACCAAAGGCATCAATCTATCTCTATTCAGTGTCGATGTCTCACAGCCATAGAGTAAGAAAGGGAACCTGGCGACTTGAAGATCCGGATCTTTGTCCTTCTGTTCAGGTATCAACAACATTATATATACTCGTGCTGAGCGAGTCTATAACACCGTAAGCCAAGTCAGTCTGTTATAAGACTTCTTGATGAGATCCACTGTTCTTCACATCACTACCAAGGTATGTGAAATTTTCCAAGATCTCAAAGTCCTCACCACACTCAGAAGACCTGAAGTTTCAAAGGCTTTGCCTCCTTGTGCAGTGCAGTACTTCCAGCGACTCCACTAGGATTATGTACTCCATCATCCGTAAAAACAAGGTCAGTGACTGGTATTACCTAGTAGGTATTCTTTAGCATTGATATGGACCCACTCAGGTATCTTTGCATCTGGTGTTTACTGTAAATGATTTTAACTTCGGTTACTGTTTTTTTTTTATATTGAACACATTTTCATGACTGAGCAGAAGCTCCCAACTCCAGTTGACATTATTGGTTATGACTGAGACAAGACCGACTTGGTTCAGAAAAAAAAAAAAAAAAACTGTTTATGCTTGTAATGAAGATGTTGTGGCATAAGTCTTCAAACCATTCTACACTTTATTGACAGCGATTTTGATCACGAGACAATGCTTTCACTTGAAGAGGAACAATTGGACGGAGATTTACGAGTCAGGAAAGAACAAAGACACTGTGTTGCACGGTCTAGTTACTGAGGAGAAGAAAGGAAAAATAGATAGATGCGGATAACAGAAGCAGCAGCAGCAGTTAGGCGTAAACATTCCAACCTGCTGCCACACTCTCCCGCATTTCACTCGACTGCGCAACAAACGGCCGAGGAGGAAAATAACGCGGTAAATTGAACGGAAGAAGCAACAGCACTTACGCATAAACGCATAAACTTAGCTTTAACGCCTGCCTCGGTACCCCCTCCCCCTCCAATTTCCCTTCCGCTCCCTCCAGTGCGTCGCAAAACACGTAATGGAGCGAGACAATTGGCAGCGTGGCTTGTGTTGCCCCACCAGCACACGAGGAAAACATTGGAGGGGGATGCGGTAAATTATCATAGTGAGGGGACTGGGTGGAGGGAGAAGGGGAGTGGGGGTTGAAGAAGGGGATGGGGGTGGAAGGGGATCGGGGTGGAAGAAGGAGGGATGGACCGAAGAGTGGATGGAAGAAAGAATAGAAGGATAAGGATGAGGGAAATGTAGAGAGACGAGCGAAACGAGAGTGGGAAAGGGATATTGTCATAGGAGATGGGGGAGAAACAGAAAGGGGTTGATAAATATGAAGGGAAAGAAGAAAAAGACGGGAGAACGTAAAGGAGGAATTTAAGAGGAAATCGTTATAGAGGAGGAAGAGGAGGAGGAGGCAGGGAAACGAGATAGAACAAAAGAGGCACAGGAAAGGAAAATTATCAAGAAAGCAGGAGGATGAATAGAGTGTGAGATGAAGATAGCCATGAGGACAGCCAATTGATGATTCCTGGAAGTGATGCAGCGCTTTTTATAACTTTTTTTTGTCACTGGTGTTTGAGGCTCACACACACACACAAAATATATAACGTATGAGGAGGTAGTTTTGGCTGTCAATCACTTTGCGTTCTCATGTGTAGCTCCTGTTTTTTAATGCACGGAAATACGCTTGGCAACCCAAAACAGGCGTATGTTTATTTGTGATTTGTTAGTGTGTGCAACGCGGCGTGTGAGTTGTTTTCGTGCAGACAAGACAGAGAGCACACGTGTCATGGTATGCGCTTGTTATCAGAGCAACTACTCGTGTTTGAGGGACGGAAAGGCACATCATAAGAAAAGCTGTTTATTATCACCATCGAGGAACACTACAGGCGGGGGAGTGGCTATAGGCTGGAACGGGGCGAGGAACGGCCTTTGCTATATGAAGCTGGTCGACGGTAAAGGGAAATAGGACCAGGGAAGGAGACAACACTTCTTGGTACTGAGGCGCTGAAGGGGAGAGTTGTCAGGTTAAGAAGGAAGCATGATGGGGATGAAAGTTTGGAAAGTTTCGTTTAGTCGGCGCAACATCTGTGGTCATATGCCGGAGAGAGACAGGAGGGGAAGGAATTATAGGAGAATGGAACAGATCCCAGGAGACGGGACACAACCCCCGATTAATACCTGGTACCCATTCACTGCTGGGTGGACAGGGGCGTAGGGTATCGGAAAAAGCTGCACAAATTTTTCCACTCCGCACGGGAATCGAACCCGGGCTCTCTGTTGTGAGCCGAGTGTGATGATGGGGATGAGAGCCATAGGAACATATAGTCATCGGAATCCATCTTAGAGTAGTGGACATGCAGGGGTGACTTATGAGCGGGCGCCATGTCTGTACGTGTGTTGTCGTAGGCGTGGAAGGGGTCGCTACTTCCTGTTCTGGTAGTAAGGTGTTCCCCAAGTTGGCTTGTAATCATCGATGTAGTTGATGGTGGGCACGAAGCCGGAGTCGCCGTCCACGTAGTAGGTGACCACCATGAGCCGGCCGTCGGGCATCCACACGTAGTAGGAGCCGTCCACACGCCCATTGTTCGCCGCCTCCTGCTGCCCGTAATAGTTGTCGTAGTCCTGGGCGTCCACGTTCCACTTGAAGTCGTACTGCCGGGCAAGCATACGTGCCGGAGGGTTAGTGAAACAGACCCATGCACAGAACCACACAAATCATAATGCTCTCCAAAGTTTTCTTAATTGTGAGAAAATCGAAAAAAAAAATAGTTCAGATTTTACATGACAAGAAGTTGAAATGATACTCCCTGCAAAAAATGGGACAGTATGACATCAAGGACCTTATAAAGAAATCGGATCTGCCAGTAACTCAGACTTACGTTCATGGGCTGGTTTTGTTGCTGAGCTTGAGGCCTTCCCGCCACAGCCGCCACCAGACACGCAAGCAGCACCACGCGGACAGACATGGCTGACGGCAACACACCACGTTAGACACAGGACAGCACTCCCGGCCCTCACATACCCCAGCAACACCCGCCACCATTGGCCTCTCCTGCCTTACACACCAGCATCCCTGACTCACCTCATGCCCTGGACCCTCAAATACCTCACCACAACGTCACACCACTATAGACCTTCCCTGCAAATGCCCTTAACAGCTCGACGCTCCCTTAAGCCTCCCCTCCTTATGCCCCTAACAGCACCACGTCGCAAGGCCCTCCTCTTCTGATGCCCGTAACAGCACCACGTTCCCATAGGCATCCCTTCCTGATGCCCCTAACAACACGTCTCAAAGGCCTCCCCTCCTGATGCCCCTAACAGCACCACGTTCCCATAGGCAGCCCTTCCTGATGCCCCTAACAACACGTCTCAAAGGCCTCCCCTCCTGATGCCCCTAACAGCACCACGTTCCCATAGGCATCCCTTCCTGATGCCCCTAACAACACGTCTCAAAGGCCTCCCCTCCTGATGCCCCTAACAGCACCACGTTCCCATAGGCATCCCTTCCTGATGCCCCTAACAGCACCACGTTCCCATAGGCATCCCTTCCTGATGCCCCTAACATCACCAGGTCTCAAAGTCCTCCCCTTCTGATGCCCTTAACAGCACCACGTTCCCATAGGCATCCCTTTCCACGCCGCCTCAAAAGCCCTCCCTGACTAAATTTCAGGATCTGTGTTGAAGACTTGCCAGCTTCTCCAGCCGCCCCTCCCACCCTTTTTGCACTCCCCGTCTTTACCTCTTGTTGTAGGGACAGTGGCGGAGGTGCAGCTGTGCCTCCCTCTGTTCCCGTCAGCTTATATACGCCCTGCGCCCCCTGACGTGACGCCCCGCCTCGGCATTGAGTGGGCGGGCGATCCTTCGTGCACGTCCGGGTCAATATCTGCCAATAGGAGAGGGTGCGGGGAGCCATCTTCACGCACCAGCCAATGGAAGTCTGGCGTCAAGGTCTCCGGCAGCCTTGACGCTCCTTCGCTTCCATGCCTCAGCCTGCTCTTCGTCTTGCCATCATTATGTCCCCTCTCCCGCGCCCCCTTCCCTCAGGCGCCTCGCTGTACTCACGAACCCTCTCCCACGTGAGTTACCTGATGATGAAGTAATTGATGTCAGGTAATTCTTTGCCTCGTTATCACTTCAGTAGCTTCCGGTTAGCCATGAAGCCCTTGGAGATGCTTCGTTTAGGATAGGCCTCTTCCTGCTCTGGGGATCCTCTTGAAAGAGAGTTTAAAGTCCTTGGTGGTGTTCGCGTGGGTTTATAGGACTAGTGTGAGGAGTTTAGAGATATTGTGTCTACGTTTCTGAGTATTCTTTTATTTATTTTTCATTTAAAGGATTAATCAAGCTCACATCCACTTTGACATGTCCTTGCCCCTTGGGGGAGGTTAAGACGCATGCACAGGAAGATGTTTTGTTGCCTTTGTTAAGCAGAGACGCCGCCTTGTCTCTGTTCTTCTGTCAGTGGGGTTACTAGCCATGCGCCTGCGCCTGTCTGATTTATCACTTCAATTACACTGGAGTCTTAAAAGGCCATATCAGCCCAGCCAGCCACCGCAACCTTCCAGAGATCGCGAACCGTATAGGAGAACGTATTATAGCAGCCTCGTGTATACCCTCTCCTCCTCCATCCGCTTCCTCCTCCTCCTTATCTAGGCTCTCGAACTCCTCCTTCTTGTCTTCTTTCTCTCGTTCTCGTTTTCCTCCTGTTTTATATATATATATATATATATATATATATATATATATATATATATATATATATATATATATATATATATATATATATATATATATATATATATATATATATAAACTTTATTCCTTCTTATTTCCCTTTCCTATCTCCCCTCCTTTTCCTCCTTCCTTTTAGTTTTCCTTGTTCTTCTTCATCCTCTTACGCTGGCTGAAGCACGTGTTAGGAGGTAGAATCCTAAGGACCCCCATACCTACATCTACACCGTGACCAGATACACACATACGTACACATGCACACGCGGATCCATTTACCGGGAACATCAGCGGTTCATCTTGAAGGTCGTGATGGCTCTCATTACGCAACCTTTGTCACCCTGGCGTGCCTCCACTTGACTCCCGCCACAGCCTGGCCTTGAGGCGCTTCTTCCCTCCAGGAAATGAGGAAACTAACTAAATGTGGCGCTGCATGTGGCGGGGAGTGACGGTCCGTGCTCTGGGGGAAGGCTTTGAACGCGTCCGTCAGTGTATTGTGATGTAAAGAGATTATAAAAGCATCTCATAATTGTTTCTTCGCTCCTTTGAGATCTTCGGTCTTTGTGTGAGGAAATAAGGAAAGTTCACTGTGGCGGCGCTTGTGACGAAGAGTGACGGTCTGTAGCATTGGGGGAGAGAGCTTATCCATGGTCACGGCGAGGCTTCAGGTAGATTAAAAGCCAATAGTCAGTCTCAATCCGTTTTGCTTCTTGAGGTTTCCAGTCATTGTAAACGTCGTCGGGCATCCCAAGGTTAGCGAGGAACCTGAGAACCTCCAAGGAATCACATCAACCGAGAGAAACCTTGCAGTCCTCTCAAGCATGTCACTACTACTGCTGAAGAAGAAGGAGGAGGAGGTGCTAGTGGTGCTGGTGGTTATAGGTAAAGGACGACGACAAAGGAGGACACGTGTAAGAAGAGAATAACCACTAGTGACTTTCAACAAAGGATTCAAAAGAAGAATAGTGGGAAAGCGTGACATGGAAAAGAATAGCCGAGGAAGGAAATGGAAGTTTATATTTATGTTGCCCTTAAAGTTACCGACCATGGAAGAAATGAGGACGAGCAAATTTGTGGTCATATGATGATGAATTGTACATTATTTTTACTGTGGTCGATTTTATAACAACGGTAGCAATCCAACGAGGAGGAGGAGGAGGAGGCGATAACGGTGAGAATATAAAGAGTCGGTTGCAGGTGTAAAAGGAATAACGAAAAGAATGAATGTGAAGAAAAAAGAGTAAGGAGGAAGAATTTGGAAAAGAAGGATGGGAAAGAAGGAAGGATGGTAGGAATCAAGGAATCAAGGAAGGAAGGAAGAAAAAGGGATACTCTAAAAAGGAGGAGGACAAAAATGGAAACAAGGAAATTTACAAAGAAAGGAAAGGCGAAGAAGAACAAGAACAAAGACAAGAACAAGAAATTTAAGAAGAAACAGAATAAGCATATGAGGAGGATAAGGAGGAGACGAGGAGCTATACAAGAGACCACATTCCCGGCACGCCAACCCCACCAAATTGTTGTATTCCGGCCCAGCGTCGCCCCTCCGTCACGCCAGTCTGCAGGGCGGGTGTTGGGGGCCCTCTCTATTTCCATCTTGAGGCTCCACGCCCTTGACGGATACACGCTGTTGGGGATGTGCTGGGGTCATCGCCTCGTCTTGAATACCTAATCCATGCTCATAATCATTAGCTTCCTCCCTCGCTATGTTTTGTCTATGCTCGTAACTCATTAACTCACCCACTCATTAGCTAACTCCCTCCTCATGTGCCTTGTCTATGCTTGTTACTCATTAACTTTCTCACCAGCTGATTCCCTCGCTATATGCCTTGTCTGTGTTCATATAATTAACTCCATCACCCATTAATCAACCTTTTCGCTCTCTCCTTCAGCTAATCGGTCTCAGTTATCAATATTATTATTAAACAGTGCAATCAATAGAGACGGAAGAGTACACATGCTATACGTTAAGAGGTCCATGTAGCCCGGACACTGGTCGGACGCAGATACTATACGGTTGAAAGGGAATAAAGTAGAATATAGAGAATTGAAATATGTGAGATCCGGCAAGCCAAGACCATCAAGCATAAAAAAATCAGTATGAGAGAACAAAGATATATTCAATTAGATTTATATAAACACAAAGAGAGCAATACAAACCGAGGGTGAATTAGTCAGTCAGTCGGTCGCTTGGTTCCTCACTCGCTTCAGACGGAAGAGTACACATGCTATAAGTCAAGAAGTCCATGTAGCCCGGACACTGGTCGGATGCAGATACTATACGGTTGAAAGGGAATAAAGTAGAATATAGAGAATTGAAATAAATGAGATTCGGCAAGCCAAGACCATCAAGCATAAAAAAAATCAGTATGAGAGAACGAAAAGATATTCAGTTGGATTTATATAAACATAAGAGAGCAATACAAACCGAGGGTGAATTAGTCAGTCAGTCGGTCGCTTGGTTCCTCACTCGCTTCATATCCTCATTCCTTCAGTCACGGGCTGTTTGTTGATGGGGATGATGATGCTCGTGCGGTCATTAAGGCGTTTATATTACTCTGTTGCCTTTGTCTTCTTGTTCTTTTATCTGAATTTCTTTTGCTTCTTGTTTTTGCTTTATCATCATCACTTATTGCTACTACTACTACTACTACTACTACTATTACTACTACTGCTACTTCGATTTCTTTTTCTTCTTCAGTATCTATTCCTTTATTTTTTTCTGACGTGTTTTCCATATTTTCCCCGTTACCTGTCATGTTAATTTCTTTTGCTTCTTGTTTTTGCTTTATCAACATCACTTATTGCTACTACTACTACCTACTACTACTACTACTACTACTACTTCGATTTTTTTCTTCGTTGTCTTTTCCTTTATTTTTTTTCTGACGTGTTTTCCATATTTTCTCCGTTACCTGTCTATTTAATCCACGTGATTCTCAGAGGAGGTAATTTTCATGCTTTCCTTACCTTACTTTACCTTACCTTACCATACCTTACCTTACCTTACCTTCACCTTACCTCAAGACGGATGTACGAGTTTTAGCTGGTGTGTGTGTGTGTGTGTGTGTGTGTGTGTTTATTACGTTTGGGTGAGCGAGAGGGTTGGCGTAGAAACAGGTGGGTTGGTATTATAAGACACCATCGCTTCTCACATTAACAATTTCTAAAGGTTAAAGAGGAGGTCAGTCGAGTTCTAATGAGTGTTTCCTTTGGTTCATGGTACAGAGGAAGGGTCAAACTAACACCAGGGCCATAAAACTACTCCTGGAAATGCCCACAACTCCTACGAAAGCATTGTCAAATATGTGTTCTTGGGGGCTGCGAAATGTCTTCTAATACGACCCGTGATGCCCTCTCGATGATTACTCTGTCTCAGTTGTTGCTTTGTGAGGCTGCAAAGGCGTGACGTGCACCGATTACACTTTAGGAATGTGTGTGCACGTGTGTATGTGTGTGCGTGTGTACGTGTGCTCTATGAATGCCCTTGACACATGTTTATTTGTACACATGCACCTCTTGTGTTGGTAAGAAGGGACCTGCTGCCCTCTCCCCCTTTCTGTCTGTACATCTTTAGATTCAGGAATTCTTCAATGCAAGGTAATGGGAAAACTTCTCTCTCTCTCTCTCTCTCTCTCTCTCTCTCTCTCTCTCTCTCTCTCTCTCTCTCTCTCTCTCTCTCTCTCTCTCTCTCTCTCTCTCTCTCAGTTTGTTTGCTTGTTTTTTTATATCTCAGTTTTCTCCTGCATTTGCCTGCCTTTCTGTCTACTTGCCTGTTTGTTTTTCCGTCGGTTTGTCTGTCTGTCTGTCTGTCTACCTGCCTGTACATCACTTTCGGTGCTGCCGGTTTCCTCTTGTCATCTTGTATATTTTTCACGTGGCCTTGAGGGTAATCTTCGTTGTACCCACTTCCTGTTTGTTGCTGTCGTTGTTTTGTTGTTGTAGGGGTTATGGTTACACTGGTGGTCGTGGTGGCGGTAATGGTGACGTTTGTGGTGTCTGGCGGTAATGCCGGTAAACATATGTTAATTTTCCTAATTAGACAATCATAGACTAAGCACAGCGTTTTAATCTGTCAGCTTTTGGGGCGTGTATATTTTAGCCCGTGTACCCGTATTGTCACGAATGAAAAAGAGTGAATAGCAATGAAAGTGGATAATGCTGGAAGAAACGAATATAAAGGTTGAAAAAGCTGAAAAGAAGAGGAGGAATAAGTGATAATGTATAATGCTGTAAAACGAATAAGACAGTAATAAAAATAAAATAAAAACTGAAAAGAGGAGAAAGCAATGATGAAGAAGAATGATTCAATTAGAAAATAATAAAGAGGTAACAAAGGTGAATATAAATAATGTATAGAGAAGTGAATGTAGAGAAGAAGGAGAAAGAAGAAGAAAACACAATTAGGCATAACTCTTCATGGCACCGCTTTGTACCTTGACTTGTTTGTGACACGATTCCCACACGTTCCGGAAAATTCCTTTAAAAAATTGTACTATAATGTCACGTCAGCGTCAATACTTTCCAAAATCCATGAGCGAGTGTTGAAATTGAGTGGGAAAAGTCTTTCTTCTTCTTCTTCTTCTTTTTCTTCTTCTTCTGTAACCTGAAACGTAGGTGCCGCGCTTTATCAAGTTTTAGTATCAAGGCACCTCCAATTTATTCTGACCCTCTGTCTAGGAAGCTTTCACTGTCCACTATTTGCAGGATCAGCGCTAGCGTACTCTTTAGATTTTTTTTTTCTTACAACAAAGTGGACAGCTCAAGGGCACAAAAACACGAAACGATAATAAAAAAGCCCGCTAGTCACTGCTCCCACAAAAAAGAATCAAAAGAGATGGCCGAAAGAGAGGTCAATTTCGGGAGGAGAGGTACCCCAAAGCTGCCTCCTATACTAAAAAAAAAAAAAAAAAAAATGGGGAGGATACATGTGCCTTGCGTTGGTTATTATATTTTCATCATCTGTTTTATTTAAGAGATCAGCGTGTTTTGGGCATTTTTGGTTAGGTTTTGGCTTGTCTCCACGTTAGATTGGTTTTGGAGACTTGTTGGAATAATGTTAATACCCCACACTAAATAAACGTTCAAAGTACGCTAAGAACAGTCATAGAGGCTAATGAAGGCAAACCTTGAAGTTCTGAGAGTTGTCTTTTGGGGGGTGACATCCTTATCTGTGTTTGTGTAAAGGTGTGACGGGGTGTGCGGCCTTCACTCCTCCCTTCACCTGTCGCCGCCACACTCACCTAGGTAAACTGTTCCCTCGGTGTCCCAACCAGTGTTTACATGACGCCCTTTTCCTGCTTGGAGAAAGGACCGATGAAAAATTATTCATGATGCGGAGGGTTTCATAAACGTTGATTGTACTTTAGATATTTATGACAACTCCTGTTTTTGTAGGAGTGAGGAATTAGTGCTTTCACTAATGTCCCAGTTCTTACCACGGGGTGGTCCCGACTTTCAGATATAATACGATAAAAAGTGACAATAAATAATGGCGGCCTACTTCAAAATAATATTTCGGCCAATATGGCGGCCGATGCGTATTCTTTGAAATAATATTTATTTTTTATTTTTTAAACTGTCGCTTGGGTCTTTGCCCGATAGATTGTCTACAAGTGAGGGCATATAATTCCCCAGGTGAGCATCTTTCATCCTCAGTGCCAACAGCAGCATCTTTCATCCTCAGTGCCAACAGCATTGCCAACAGTGTGCCTGATTCATCTTGTGGTTTAGATCATTTGCAAGCACACTTGGCAGAGAGCCTTGCCTTATGTCATTAGTCGTATTAAGTCGCATGCAAAGAGTCTGTGTTCTGTAATGGTCGGTGGTGGTTGTATACTAGTCATGCTGCACTTACTGGTGGTGGTGGTGGTGGTAATGATGACATTACTGATGTGGTGGTGAGTAAAGGTGCCTTGTAGAGGGTGAGACTGACATATAGAGGAAGTACAGGGTAGGAAGAGGTAAAGGAAGAGAGGTCATTTTGGCCACATAAATCACAAGTTATTACAGTCCCATCACGTGGCGCAGTTCCTCGTGGCTGCATCCCGGATGTAGGTAAACAACACTAACAACAACAACGACAACAACGAATGGCGACGATCTACACAACAACAATAGCAAACCCACCATCAACAACTGAAACATATCAACAAAATCATTTATTAAATATAAATACAGATACATTATCTTGAAGAATACGTATCGCCCGCCATATAAGCCAAAGTTTGATTTTGAAGATGGCTGCCATCATTCATTCATCCATTTTTTATCGGATTTTATCGGAAAAGATCCGACCCACCCATGGGAAGCACCGGGACATAACTAGAAGCACTCTTGGTCCTCCTCCAGTCTGCCATCAAAGCTCAAGTAGACCTTTCGGTATGGCCGCCCTAAGTCATTCAGTCAGTCAGTTTTTACCACTTATTATTCTCCATCATTCAGTCAGTTTTGTCAGATTTTTTTTCCAATATTAAATCAGATTTAGGTATTCACCAAAGGATGTTCTCATATGAATGTTATAGCAATATTCCAATCTACTTTTAAGATATTTCGGTAACAGACAAGAAAACAAAAGACAAACAGACGGACAACGGCGAAAGTAATCCCGTCTGAACCCCTCTGGTGGTGACGATAATTACCACCCCCACCAAAGTGTTACAGACGTTTTTGAGCCTTTTATAACGCAGGTCAGCCTGCAACCTATTACCTGGTTTTTACAGGTAAAGGTAGGCCTGGCCATAGGCCGAAAGAGCCTGCAGGGCGCCGGAAAGTCTTAAGTCTAATGGTCTATTTCCTCTGTTGGAGGAGGCACCTATACCTGCCTTGACGGACCTGTAGTGCGGCGTAGTGGGAGGTGATTTAGACCTCAACCCCCCCTGCACCTACAAGATAATACCTACCTAGATAATAGTACTGATAATAATAGTAAAAAAAAAGTACGTATAACATGATAATAATGCTCGTATGTGATATACAATCTTTCATAAATACCAGTATACAAGACGACATTAATGGTAGTAATAGAAATGATAACAACGTCAATGACAATAATAATGATAAAATTCATGCATGGTCAGAAGAGTTTTCAAAGAGAGATCCAATAATTGATGGTGTCCTTGCCTCTTCAGGTATCTGGAGGCGTCTCGTGGTTACCTTCTCGTATTTATCCCCTGCAGCCTTGACTCGGCCACCATACTCATTCGTCTCTCCTTCTCAGCTCCCCCATATGTCCCCGTAGCCTCGTATTCCTATAGCGGGAGTTATTATATATATTATACCCCCCCCCCCCCCCCCATTATCATGCAGGAATATCTAAGCAATGCAAAACCGCAACCCTTCCATCTTTTTTGCCCCGTAGTGAAGGCTCTGCGGGGAGATAATAGCTTTCGTGACCTTCAGTACCTTTAGTTGGCCCCCTGTCACATAGCAAGAGAGTGCTGCTGCGTGATTAGGAAAGGGAGACCCATTCTGCCCATTCTGTAGTGCTGCCCTAGGAAGATGGTCTGACTTCAGCACCCCGTATAGGCTGCCCAGCACTCGTTGAGTCAGGATTAGGTCACTTAGGAAGCTCCCATACTAAAGTTACAGAGACTATATTTGCTACAGCACCATAAATAGAAAATTATTGTTGTCAGATTTATTTTCTTCATTCTCTGAAAACAAGGGATAAAAGCTCCGCCATTAGTATACAGAACCAATCAGTTATTATTTAGTGTGTGTATGTTGCAGAAGGACACTTCCTGAAGCAACATCAGATGGGTTGTCAGATTGTCCCAAGCCGTTGCAATGAACTTGGTCGAGGCTTACTCCTGGCACTCCTGGTAGAGACATGCTTTATTAGTGGATGGAGAAGTGGTAATGAGGAAGAAGTGAGAAATGGGAAGGCAGGTGGCGGTAGAGTAGACGAACATTCTCCAATATGCTTATAAGCTTCATCAGCGTGATTTTGTGGTAAAAATGAGAGGGGAATAGTGGTGAGAGAGAGAGGGGGAGAGAGTAGAGTACACGAGGATTCTCCAGATTCCGTATAAGCCCCATTACCGTAATTCCGTTGTAATAAAAGAGGGGAGGGAGAAGAAAATGGGGAAGGTAGTCGGAAAAAAAGGAGAGTAGTAAGGGAGGTGGGGGAGCAAAAACATCAGGAAGTTGTATAGGAGGCAATGCGTTCACACTCCTTCCTCATATTCCTGTTCGTTTAGTGGTTGAAGATGAGTGGATGGTGACGTGATGAGTCAACATTGAGGCGGAGGGTGACAGGGGAAGGGGGATCAGTGTCTGCAAACAGTGGTGAAGGGTCGAGTATTTGGCCTTGGGTGGGGGGGGCCGGTGATTAAAGTCCTGGGAAAATGATCTGAAGGACTGGCCGGGTTGAGGTTCCCTAATTTTGTTTACCTGTGCAGGTAATGTGAGCCATAGGAGGGTTGATAATGAAGAAGAGTGAGAAAAAAGGGTATTGTTTCTGGTGTATAGGCTTGAGGGAAAAGTAAAGATATCAGACAGGATGGCATTGTAGGAGATGGAGGGCAGGTATTGTGCATGTGCTGTGGTGGCAAGGAGGATATGTGTGTGTGTGTGTGTGTGTGTGTGTGTGTGTGTGTGTGTGTGTGTGTGTGGTTTCTCCGTAATGTAGTTGGCACCTGCGGCTCTCAACCGCATTCAAACTTCTTCGGGCGCATTGGAGACGGGTGAGCTGTCTTATCACACCCTAGTCTCTTACGTAGCATTCATATGGTATAAGGCCGGCGTTGTGGCTTGTATCCTGGGGCGGTGACCTGCTCTTGTACGCTTTCTCTCACAGTTTGGCATTTCGTGGGGCGTGTCGGGCCACGTGCTGCTGGAATCAGGGGCTTTCCTCACGCACTTGCCTCATTAGGAAGGTGCGCATACGGAACCAGAGGTCCTCCTGAGCGGTGCATGTAGGCTGCGGCTGTCCACCCCACTCTAAGGGAATTTTGCGGATCGAAGACTGTCCTTCCTCTTTTATAGGATTGAGTTCCTGGAAGGTCTGGCTGATGTGCGGGCCGTAGGGTGGCTCGAGTAAGTGGCCTGCGCCTGGGTACAGCATCGTCTCGAAGTTGTGTTTGTTGTGGCACAGCATCCGCTCCCGGAAGGGTGCCAGTGTCCCCCCAAAGCCCCAGCTATCTGCTTCCCCTGCGACCATCAGGAAATGTGTATCCTCATCTGCTTCCTTCACGGGGATCATGGCTTGGTTGTTGACTCTGAAGTGGCGTTGCGGGCAACCGCTATATGTGCCTCGTTCTGTCCTCACCACATCCTCATCGAATCGCGTGATGCCTTCCCTGAAGAGTTTACCTTTGTAAGTGAGGCGGGAGCTGTATGACATTATGCACGAGTTAATGCCCACCACGGCCTTCACGGCGGGCATCAGCGTAGCCATGCTCAAGGCCACGTCTCCATTCTTGCTGACGGCCACAATTCCGCATCGGTCCGGTATCACCTTTGGTGCGGCTAACAACAGCTCCACGGCTTCCTCGAAGTAGTCCAGGTCCATGTGGTCGGTGGTGGCAGGAAGATCATCGTAGCCCAATGTGGCGAGGGCCAGACTCGCAAAGCCCCGAGACGCAAGCATGGCTGTAGTAGAAATGGGAAGACTGTGCTGACATGGCCTTGAGGGGCAGCGAGACTGTCATGAAGTGCTCCTAACAAATTTATTTCCGTCCCTCCATTGGTGCAGTTTTAGCTTGCACTAGTGTAAAATTCGGACAAGGACATTCATTTAGATATGCACATTAGATAGATAGTTATATTTTTTCCTAGAATTTATAATGTGTAATATATTAATATATAGTATTTGAATTATTTAATATACTATGCATGGCAAGATACCGTAGGATATTTTCCAATGGGGGTTCTTTTTATACTACCTAGAAGTTAACACTTCGTCTTGTATTTGCTCTCACAACTTTACTGATTTTTTTTACCGTAACATTTTATTCATGTAAAAGTTATGGCTGGTTATCTTACATAGATTTGTTTGATCATAGTTTACTTATCCTCACAAATGTTTTCCTTTGCGCCATACCACTATAATAACTAACTAATGTGGAGCATAGACCCGGGGCGCATCGCATCACTCACTCGCCACCACTCCCGACGGTCAACAAACTGAATTGCAAATCAGTTACAACCTACTGCAACACTCCTTTTCGCTCTTTTGATAGTTGATTGTACGTCTGCCAACCAGATCAGTATCTCATGGATGCCAGTGTTGTTATATACGTATATTTTTTTTCATTAAAGTTTGTACGATGATATCTATAATGACTACAACAATTTTTTTCTATTAATATGTTTAACGTTTATTTTCTGAGTTTCACTTATCTCCATCAATGTTTTAGCTGTTAATAAAATTTTAGTTTTATAATAGGTAATAATTGTTATATTTTAAATTAAACATTATAAAGATTCACGGACATTTTATGCGATAATATGAATATTATAATTACTTGACAGCAACGGTAGGATGTCTTACTAGACTGAAATAAATCAGTAATGAATATAGAATTGACGACTTCACCGTTGTCATCCGCAGTGATTGGCAGAGAACATAAGGACATCAGAATATAAGGAGTTATCAAGGCCGGTAGAATAAAACCGAAGACTGTGCGTCACCAAGGCCTACGAGAGGGGGAACTTTTTGGAAGCATCACATAAATCGTATATTAACTCACCCGACCTGAACTCCAGCAGTCCAGCAACAAAACCAAACAAGTCGATCACTCCCGGGAAGGGCCCGTCCCCTGGAGGCAGGTACAGCGCCCCTCTCACTCTGCCCTCACGCACGGGACGCCGCCGCACCCCTGGTGCCATCAGGTGTCGCTCCAGCTCCACCTCCGTTAGCGACTTCGTCCTGGATCCATTAGGCTGGTGGCCGTCCAGTACATTCACTTTGATCTGAAATTATTGTTCGGCAGCTCATGCCACAAGTATATATGGGGAAAGCTATGTGCTGAGTGTATCAAGGATGATATGTATGTGAGCAAATGGAGTGTCTGAGATTGGCATGAGGGCGTGGGAGAGTAGAGGTGACCGGCCCACCTTCCATGGGAGCGAGGTGTTGCGGCGATAGAGCCTGATAAAAGGCACCTCGTGGGGGGCGGGCGCCAACGTGGTGAGCAGCCCGGCTGGGAACACGCCTGTGTAGGACCCGCCCACCGCCACCGCCTGCCGAACGTCCACGCCGCCCGTCTCATCAGTAATGTAGTGGGCACACGAGCAAAACTGTAAAGGTAGGAAGAGTTTACCTGTGTCCGAGTGCATGGCACCTATGCTACGCTGACTCACTTACCTTAGTCGGTAAGTTACCTTTTCTGACTTTTCTGACGTGTGGTCAGTGTGGAGGAGGAGCGGTGATCTGCACCACCTCCAGGAGTCGCGGCAGTGTCGTCTGAGCCCACCGGTCCCGGAACACGAGGGCACGGGACGCCGCCGCACTGGTGCCATCAGGTGTCGCTCCAGTTCCACCTCCGTCAGCAACTTCGTCTTGGATCCATTAGGGTGGTTGATCTGATATTATTGTTCGGCAGCTCATGATACAAAAAGTATATTATAACTGAACCCTGTTGTGGAGAGAATAGATATTCTATCCCGCTTGGCTCACAGCTCAAGACGGTTTTGTGGTCTATAGGTCTAAAGCCGAGAAGATTACCTTTCCACAACGTTCAAATGCTTGTGCTGACTGCTGATTGTAAGGCAGAGGCCTAAAACCTCCTGATAAGGACTGCGTCACTGCGTGCCTGTGTGACTCCCAGAGGGCAGAAACAGGGAAGTGGGAACATGCACTGGCAGCGGGGCGAGCCTGGGTAAGCCTGGGTGGATGATAGCTCACAGTTGGTGGACACTTGTCACTTATTTAGCCTAATCATGGACCGCCACTGACCTGCGCGCCGTTCACGTTAGATTTATGCAGATGAATTAACCTAAATCAGTAAGTTATCTTTCGTATGCTAATAGTATAGAAAACCATTTAGTTCGAACACAATTTATGTATATTATAGAATGCCACTAACATTCTCCATCTCTTCTCCTCCTCCATCTCTTCCCTTCCCTTCTCTTCCGTTCCATCCTTTTCATTCTTTCATTTATTTCCATTCCCTTCCTCTCACTACTCTTCCATTCCCGTCCCTTTCGTTTAACTTTCCCTTCCGTCCTTCCACTCAGGCAGCACAAACAACCCCTTTCATTCATCCCCTTCCTCTTCTAATTTCGTCTTCCATCATTTTTCACAAAACCTCTTCCTCGCCTATCCATGGCACAAACCCTTCCCTTTCCTGCATTATACATTACCTTTCTCACTAAATTTTCACCATTCTTCAAAAATGCAATAGAAACCCTTTTATTCCTTTCACTCCATATTATCCCATCGTTCCTTCATGATGTGTTACAACCCCTTCCCATATACCTTCTTCCTCAAGGATCCACGGTAAACATTGCAGCTCAGGAAGGTAATTTTCAAGCGTATAACTGAAGTCAAGACCCAGCACGGGGGAAAGTTATGGACTGTAACCGCAGAATAGTATTCTTACCACAAAATCCCTTCTTGGGTTATTATATCGTTAGCCTTAACTTGCACCGCTGCCTCGGTTAATTGATGACTTATTTGTACTCAGGTCGCATAATAGACCACACCAATAACAGAAAGTCCTTCCTACTCCCCCCATCCCCCCACACACGCACAACTACTTCCACCGTCACCACAACTGCTAATGCTACTAAATTTACTGTTACTGCTACTTCTTCCTCTTGGGGTCGCTGTTTTGAGGTTGTTCATTGATTTACAACAGACTGCCCTTCCTGACTTCACTCGGCGGCACTGGGGTTCGAACCAACTCACTGTGGCTCTTCACTTTCATGGTTTGATGCTCTAACCCACTAGTCCACTTCTACTACTTCTGCTGCTGAAAATGAGTATCCTTTTTCTCATTATGCAGTAACTTTGTTTATAGTAAAGATCCAGATTTATGTATTTTAAAAAGGGAAATCATCAGCAGAAGAATCGCAATTATGTCAAGAAATATTTATTGGAATTAAAAATACATGCCATTACATATTTTATCATTGACATCTATCACATCATATTAGTCCAGTAATAACCAAAAGAGCTAAAGACAAAGCACAATCCTCGTGGATGATAGCGTGTGAAACATACCGTTCTCCTGTTTACCTTCGTTCTTTTTGGTTATTACGCTGAGGACAGAGGTCTGTTCTGACCCATGGGTCTGTCTAGTGCAAGCAGGTATACGTTCACAGTGTAGTGTTTTGTGGGGCTTGTCGGGCCACGTGCTGCTGGAACCAGGGGCTTTCCTCGCGCACGTGGTTCATTAGGAAGGTGCACATACGGAACCAGAGGTCCTCCTGTGCGGCGCATGCAGGCTGCGGTTGTCCACCCCAGTCCATGGGAATTTTGCGGATCGAAGACTCTCCTTCATCATTCATAGTAATGTATCGATGGAAGGACTGACTGATGTGCGGACCGTAGGGAGGCTCGATTAAGTGGCCTGTTCCTGGATACAGCACCAACTCGAAGTTGTGTTTATTGTGGCGCAGCATCCGCTCCCGGAAAGGCGCCAGAGCCCCCCCAAAGCCCCAGCTGTCTGCTTCCCCTGCGACCATCAGGAAATGTGTATCCTCATCTGCTTCCTCCACGGGGATCATGGCTGGGTTGTCGACTGTGAAATGGCTTTGCATGCAACGGGCATATGTACCTCGCTCTGTCCTCATCAGACCCTTATCGAATGGTGTGTTATCTTCCCTGTAGAGTTCACCTTTATAGGTGAGGCGGGAGCCGTGTGCCATTATGCACGTGTTGATGCCCACCACGGCTTTCACAGCGTTCATCAGCGTGGCCATGCTCAGGGCCACGTCTCCATTCTTGCTGACGGCCACAGTTCCGCATCGGTCAGGTATCACCTGAGGCACGGCCAGCAACAGCTCCACGGCCTCCTCGAAGTAGTCCAGGTCCATGTGGTCGGTGGTGGCAGGAAGATCATCGTAGGCAAATGTGGCGAGCGCCAGACTCGCAAAGCCCCGAGACGCAAGCATAGCTGTGAAAAAAATGGGAAGACTGTGCTGACATGGCCTTGAGGATCAGCGAGGCTGTCGGTTGTTGATGGCTGTTGTCGTCCAACACTGCACAGCATGTCAACAGACTCACCCGACCTGAATTCCAGCAGTCCACCAACGGAACCAAACATGTCGATCACTCCTGGGAAGGGCCCGTCCCCTGGAGGCAGGTACAGTGCCCCTCTCACTCTGCCCTCACGCACGGGACGCCGTCGCACTCCTGGTGCCATCAGGTGTCGCTCTAGCTCCACCTCCGTCAACATCTTCGTCTTGGATCCATTAGGCTGGTGGCCGTCTAGTACACTTACTTTGATCTGAAAATTTTGGTCGGCAGCTCATGCCACAAGTATGGAGGAAGCTTTGTGTTGATGAGTGTATCAGGGAAGGTGTATGCCCGTTAAAGAAATTTCTGTGAGATTTGCATGAGGGCGTGGGAAAGTATAGGTGACCGACTTACCTTCCATGGCAGTGAGGAATTGCGGCGATAAAGTCTGATGAAAGGCGCCTCGTGGGAGGCGGGCGCCAGCGTGGTGAGCAGCCCAGCTGGGAACACGCCTGTGTAGGACCCACCCACCGCCGCCCCCCTCCGAACGTCCACGTCACCCGTCTCGTCAGTCACGTAGTGGGCACACGAACAGAACTGTAAAGGTAGGAAATGTTCACCTGTGTCCGAGTGCCTGACCCCTATCTCCGCCAGCAACGGTCATTCGTGCCCGCAGGAGCTCTGCCTCTTTGCTCACGTCGGGCTGGCATTGCTGCAGAGATGCTCGCCCTAGCAATTCTTTGTAGTCTGCGTTCGAAGTAAGAGGAAGATTTGTCGGCTTCTTCCAACTCGCTTGAAGGAAAAACATAATCTACCTCCACAAGAGCAGTTTTTTGAGTAGCTGTCATGGCCATCTAGGTCCTCCATGTATAAATAACTAATATGTTAAAAAAAAAAAAAAATGCAGCCATGCTAGCAAGTTTGACATGTTAATAATTTCCTGGAGGCAGGCTTTGTCTGCTGATTAGAATATGGCGAAGTGGCAGTGAAAGTTTACCATCTCTTCTATTGTTACTGTTTGCTTCATACATGGTTTTGTAAGGTTACGCGAATTGGAGGTCATTATAATCTCAGGATTTATTCTGTCATTTTTGTCGTGACTTGAAAATGGTTTGTTTGATCTAAAGCCAGAGGAACTATTTTTACTGGTATTATCTAGCTGGTGTGTTGTGAGTTGATATATGCTTACCAACCCAAGCATCTATGGAAAAAATAGGGCTAGGTAAAGACAACGATTTTATTTTGTGACATTTATTAAAACTACATTTATATACATACAAGGAAGATGCGTCTCCAGGCCGGGGAAAGCTGCGTAAGAAGTTTTCGTTGGTAGGAGTTATAATTGTTGTGAGTTGTTGTCATAATGTTGTTTGTACCAGGAACTGCTGTCCCTGACGTGCTTAGTAAAGAAAGCTATCATGCGGGGCCAGAGGTCCTCTTGAGCACGGCAGTGGTCCTTAGCGTTTCCGCCCCATAGAACTGGTACTCCTACCACCTTGGTGGAGCCGTCCTCAGCCACTACGGGCAGGTACCGATGGTAGGAATGTGGTACATGGGCCCCGTAAGGAGGCTCCAGTATGTGGCCTGCGCCAGGGTATTCCACAGTCTCCAGCCAGGCCCCACGGCCCCGGCTATCCATGCGTTCTCGCGCAACACTGAGAAAGATGTTCAATGACCAGGCGTCTTGCCCGCCAACCGCCATCAAGAAATACGTGTCATCATCAGCCTTCTCTATGGGGATGAACTTTGGGTGGTCTGCTTGAACACCTTGTTTTAGCAACTCTCGCTGCGGATACAGTCTTCCATCTTGATCTGCTGCCATAATACTAGCGTCCAGCTTGTAGCCTTCTACCAGCGTGTGGCCGCGATAGGTTATTACCGAGTCCACGGCGATAGGGGAACCACTAATGGTGACGAGGGCCTTTACTTGCGTCAGGTAGGTGGCCATGCAACAGGCGACGTCCGTTCCCTTGCTGACAGCCACTATCCCGCAGCGGTCCGGCACAACCTCTGGTTGACTAAGTAGCACCTCCACCGCCTCCTCAAAATATTCCAAATCAAAGTAGTCCGTGGTCTTGGGAAGATCTTCGTATGCGAAGTATGCCAGGGCTAGGCTGGCTATGCCCCGTGAAGCCAACATGGCTGAAATAAAATGGTAGGTTGTACCTCAAGCCTTATAGTTACTCGTCACGTTCCTTGCATGGATATATAAACACTTGACTACATCTTCAAGTTGGATTTTGTCAGTGTAGATTACCTGATTTGAACTCCAGGAGTCCGCCAACAGAACCAAACATATCGATCACTCCCGGGAAGGGCCCGTCCCCAGGAGGCAGATACAGCGCCCCTCTCACCCTGCCCTCACGCACGGGACGCCGCCGCACCCCTGGTGCCATTAGGTGTCGCTCCAGTTCCACCTCTGTCAGCGGCTTCGTCATAATCTCGAGCGGCTGATGGCCGTCAATCAGTCGTAGAGTAATCTGCCGACCGTTGGATTTTGTCACGAGCATGTAAGAGTCCGCTCATCAACTAGAGCCATGAATATATTCATAATATAATGAAGTGATATGTATTTTCAGGAAAAAAAAGTTGAGCAATCTACACTACAAGAAAGACCGGGAGCGAGGCTTCGCTGACCTTCAAAGAGAAGCTGGGGTCCCGGCGGTAGAACCTTAGGAGGGGAAACTCATGGGGCGCGGGCGCCAGAGTGGTGAGAAGCCCCGCAGGGAAGACACCTTTGTAGGAACCACTCACTGCCGCCGCCGTCGTAACGTCCAGGCGGCCCTGCTCGTCTGTTATGTAGTGGGCGTGGGACGCGAACTGAAAGAAACCCGTACGTGGTCGTGGATTGTGGTGCCCTAGAGTCGCCAAAAGGAACGGATGCCAGAAACGCCATGACTCTGACAGTACTAATTCCTCTCCTATATGTTGCACACACACACACACACGCACTCTCTCTCTCTCTCTCTCTCTCTCTCTCTCTCTCTCTCGGCCCAATTTCAAAAGAGCTAATTTCGTAGAAATCCGACAAAAAACTAACAAATACAACTATCAGATGATGGCAACGTAGAGATAGCCTGGCTAAACTTTAAAAATCATTTACTCACTCAGCAGAACACATTTGTTCCATTGTGCGAGAAACGAAGTAACACTAATAAAATTCCACTTTGGTTTAATAGCGAAATTAAACATTTGGTTAAGGACAGAAAATTGTCATACAGGCTAAAGAAAGAGCAAAGCACGCCCGAAAACATTAAACTTTATCATGAAGCCAGGCGGCGAGTAAAAAGATTAGTATGTCAGGCAAAGCGTAGATATGAAGGAAACAGCAGCCAACTGTAAAAATAATCTGAAATCCTTCTTCAGTTATATAAACAAAGGAAGGCGATCAAAAGTGGAATTGGACCTCTAACAAACAGTGACGGCAAACTAGTGACTGACAGCCAACACGTTGCGAACTTATTAAACAATTACTTTTCCTCGTTGTTTAATACTTGCAGTCTTCCCACCACTACCACCAACACCAGCGACGACAACAGTACTAACGTAAATCTCGAGCATGCATTGCCTAACTTTGTAATAACTACCGATGAAGTCCTTAAAGTTCTCCAATCCCTTAAAACAAACAAGAGTCCCGGACCTGACAAAATATATCCTATATTGCTTAAAGAAACAAAGAGAGAAATACTCTCCTCCCTCACAACCGTTTTCAATATGTCCTTGCGACAAGGCATCGTCCCTTCGGATTGGAAAAAGGGTAACGTAACACCGATTTTTAAGAAAGGAGACGGAAAAATACCGGGTAATTATAGGCCCATTAGTCTAACTTCAGTTGTAGGTAAGCTACTCGAGAGCATAATTAGAGACAAAATTGTGAGTTACCTTGAAAGCCACTCATTAATTGGGAATTCACAACATGGCTTCCGTAACAAATGATCCTGCCTTTCAAACCTATTTAGATTTTATAACGACCTCTTTTCAGTTTATGACGTAACCAAATCACTGGACGTAGTCTATCTTGATTGCCAAAAAGCGTTTGATAAAGTTCCACATCATAAATTACTTTATAAATTAAAGCAACTAGGTATTGACGGTCAAGTACACCACTGGATCGCGAATTGGTTGAGCAACAGACAACAAAGAGTGGTGATCGACGGATTTAACTCAGAGTGGGCGCCTGTCACTAGTGGCGTCCCTCAGGGCTCGGTTCTTGGCCCAGTGCTCTTCATTATTTACATCAACGATGTGGATGTTGGAATCAATAATCTCGTTAGTAAATTTGCAGACGACACAAAGATTGGTAACTCGGTTCTCACTGACGAAGACAGACAAAGACTCCAAGATGACTTGCATAAAATTTCAGCTTGGTCTGATAGATGGGAGATGCCCTTTAATGTAGATAAGTGCCAGGTCCTTCAAGTTGGAACAAGAAATAAGAAGTTCGATTACGAAATGCGCGGCGTCAAACTCAAAAGCGTTCAGTGCGTCAAGGACCTGGGTGTCAAAATCGCGTCAAACCTCAAATTCTCACAGCAATGCATCGATGCAGCAAATAAAGCGAACAGAATGTTGGGCTTCATTAAAATAAACTTTTTATTTAAAACTAAAGATGCAATACTTCCGCTCTACAGTAGTTTAGTCAGACCCCACTTGGAGTATGCGGTACAGTTTTGCCACTGTTTTGGTCTCCCCACCATGCAAAGGACATTGCTGAATTATAAGGTGTTCAGCATCGCATCGGGCAACAAAAATGATCCCCTCCTTGCGCAACAAACCCTACGATGAGAGTCTTTCCACCCTTAACATGTTCTCTCTTGAGAAACGTCGCCTTCAAGGTAAACTGATCGAATGTTTTAAAATACTTAATGGATTTATGAATGTGGAGAAACCAAAATTGTTTATGATCGATGATGACACTTTGCGAACGAGGAATAATGGCACAAAACTTAAATGTAGGCAAGTAAATTCAGACTGCACTAAATTTTTCTTCACCAACGTTGTAGTGCGAGAATGGAATAAGCTCCCACCTTCAGTGGTCCAGTGTCACACGATTGACTCCTTTAATTAAAAACAAGCTCGACCGACACTTCCTTCAACTTAATAACTAGAGTATACATGCAATGTTATGGAGCCATCTGATTAATGTAGAATCACTTAGGTTTAAGGACAAATCACCTAATCTCTCTCTCTCTCTCTCTCTCTCTCTCTCTCTCTCTCTCTCTCTCTCACACACACACACACACACACACGCACACACACACACACACACACACACACACACACACACACACACACACACACACACACGCACACACACACACACACACACACAAAAAAAAAAAAAAAAACGAGTCAAGTTAAGGCAAGGTCTTCCGGCCTCGACTATACTCACCTCCCTGCCGTTTTCGTCAGTAAGATTGGCGGACAGCGTGACAGGGGCATGCGGAGGCAAACCACCTGCCCTCAGCGTGGTGGGTACGTCGTGGAGACATACCCGTGGTGTGGCAGTCAACCAGGGATCATTGCCCTGATTAGCCATGCCTCGGACGCTGGAGGCCTGCCCCTGTTTGCACCCCGCCGCTGATCCCAGGCGACCAAACCATCGGGAGGGCAGCCTCCTAGCGAGATGGAGACTCATCGCTGCGCAGCAGCAGCCCTCACGCTGACTCACTGGTGAAGTCCTGTTGTGGAGAGAATACTTATTCTCTCCCTCTTGGCTCACTGTTTAGTGTTTAGCGCTGCAGTGTGTTTTTAGGCCTAAAGCCGAGAGGTGTACACCTTGACACACCGTTCAACTGTTTATGCTGACTGCTGACCGTCATGCCGATTTATAAACACTCCCCGATGAAGATTACGGCTCTGCATGTTTGTATGTGGACTGCGCACTGAGCCAAGGCCTTGACTGAGCCCCTCCTCGCAGTGCTAGGCCCGGGAATACACACTGGCAGCGGGGACTGGGGAGACGCGAGGTGCAAGCCGCGGCGGAGCTGGGTACGGCCCAGTGTTGCCAAATGTGTAGGATCAAAAGCGCTAGACTGAGGTGTGAAATGCGCTAGAAATGCGCTAGGAAAATTTTCGGCTCCTCTCCCGCTAATGGTGATAGTAATAGTAGCTAGATAATGGTTATCATAATAGTAGTAACCACTATTGCTTTTAGATCATATTGATAATGCCACTTTCTGGTGTTGCTATAATAATAATAATGATACTAATATTTTTTTTTCTTTAATTATTCCTTTCCCCGGGTGCGGAGCCCGAGAATAGTTCAGGTTAAAGGCCCTTTTCATATATATGTATATATTTCTCATAATTTGTTGTTGTACTACATGTTTCGAAACGAACAATAGTAATTACCGTCATGTAGGTATAGGCAGGTGTTGTTTAATTTATATTGAAAGGATTGAATTGTTGTTATACAGTATCATATTTTTTTCATTGTTATCATAAATTAAGAGATAAATTTGATTACAAACTTGACCATTAAAGTAGATAATAAAAAAAAAAACATTTTACTGTATAGTTTGTACATATTCATCCGAGGTGTACGAGGGACCTAGTCAACGTATACATGAAATCAATGGCATCAATTTATTTTATAAACTTTGCCTCATGTCTGTATGATTTTTTTTACATAATTATTGCATACATTTCCATAACAAACTCAGTATAATGTTATTGGAGCTAAGGAGACCGAACTCTTAATTACCAATGACAGTTCACAAGTCAGGTTCAGCAGGATGCTGCTTCCTGCGTTAATTACATAACCGAGGCTGATTCAGCCTGAATGAGCCTCTCAGACGCTTAGACAGCCGCGTATGTGTAATTTGACGAGTCACAGACCCGTTTTAGTCAACTGTACGTGTCACCGTCTCATCAACATGTCCACCTGATTAGTTTCTCTGTGTATAATCAAATGTCGGACAAGCACTTGTTTGAGATGACTGGAAATACTTATAGAGAAAGCACACGTTTGAAAAATCGCATGTATAAAGTCATGAAATCCAGCCGACATTTGAGTTGTATTATGGCTGCCTTCACCTATATCAACGTGCTTTCTAAGACTATTTTAATCATTGTATTTTACTCCACATTTCTATTTCTTTCTTTATTATTTATTGATTTATTTTCTAATCATCGGGAGCCCCCTGAATGCCCGGAGCCTAGGGAGGCTGCAGCCTCATTATTCTGAATGTAAATCAGCAACTGCCTTTCTGGAATGTTTTAATGAATCCTTGGCAGTGAATGTGTGTGTGTGTGTGTGTGTGTGTGGAGGGGGGACTGACTATTTCTATGGGGCGGGAAGGTAAGGAGGGTGTGACGGTATGCACCGCTCCCTTTCCCTCGTTCTCTAATCCCTAGGCCTCAGAGACTGGGTGCGACCTGACCTCCACACACACACACACACACCTTTCCAATAACCATGAATTTCCAGAAATGCGCTAGAATATGCACCGAATTGAACAAAAATGCACTAAAAAATGCGCTATGCGCCAAATACGAAATTTACGCGCTGTTTGTGATGCCAATGCGCTAGAACTAGCGCATTTCGCACTAGTATGGCAACACTGGTACGGCCCCTTTCTTGCTGGCCGCATCTCCATAGGCCTATGGCGATGACCATATCCTGAGCTTCCTATGGGTAACCCTGCTAGGTGGGCCGTGGATATAGAGTTCACGAGGTTACTGTTGTGTTATGCTGCACCACAGAACATTTTAAAGCATCATAAGGCGTCATCTGGTGATATCTGGCGCCATGGCCCATGAGACTGTTTTTCACCTCCCACCCGTGATCCGCCAGAGAGCCCTCTTTCTTGCTCATATGACTAGAATCACTACAAAAAAAAAAGCGTTAATTTAGTCACAATTACAAGATCTGCAGTTTATTAGGAACATTTCCCTAGCTGCTTAGCGTCGCTGCATGCGACGGAATTTCTTAAAACGTCCTTTTCTCGACAAAAATGGCATCGTTTCACTTTCTTGTCTCTAATGATAACGATGAACTTTCCGGTAAAAAAGCATCATCGTCATCATTAGAGACAAGAAAGTGAAGCGATGCCATTGTCCATATTTTGTCAAGAAAAGCCGTCGCATGCAGTGACGCTAAGCAGCTATAGATCTCGTAATAGTAACTAAATTAACACGTGTTGTCCTTGATGAGTGACAAAATAAGAAACAGTGTTTATTCATCTAGTCATATGAGGAAGGAAGAGGGCTCTGGCGGATCACGGGTGGGTGGTGAAAAACAGTCTCAAGAATGGGTTGCTTGTTGCCCATGGACAAAAGTTTAGCCGTATCATGGACCAACACCGGCCAGCGACTCAACGTTTGGGGGAGGCTGGATTCCAGCCGGTGCTGACGAAACCTTGCCATTGCGGGTTCAAGGGTGTTTCAAGTCTCTCGCAGTACGTTTAACCCTTTCAGTGCTATGAGCGTCTGTGGACGCTTCCCAGGTTCTCTGCTATGAGCGTCCCGGGATGTTTTTATATTTGGGCAGCTAGTTGGCACCTTGTTGGTCACGACGGAGCGCGGTCACGCTCGACCGCCAATTATCAGATTAGCACCCTTTCCCTACCTGCCCATCCACAACCCGGGGGAGGGACCTAAGGGGACACGGGGGGTGGGGGGGGACACACACCACGACCACCACCACCAGAGAGAGAGAGAGAGAGAGAGAGAGAGAGAGAGAGAGAGAGAGAGAGAGAGAGAGATCCTTTCCATAATGATCTCCCCTCCTCCTCTTCCTCCTCCTCCTCCTCCTTCCTCATCCTCCTCTCCTCCCTTCCTCCTCAAAATATCCTGCGTATATGAAGAAGAATGAAAGGAAGAAAGAAAAAATAAAGAAAGTGAAAAAGACAAAGCAAGAAAGAAATAAGGAAATAAAAAAAGAGAGAAGAAAAATGAAAGAGAAAGAAAGGGGAGAGAGAAAAAGAGAAATCAAGAATGAAATAAAGAAATAAAGAGAAAAAAAGAGAGAAGGAAGGAGAAAGAGAAAAAGAATGAGAGAAGAAGAATGGGAGAAAGAAAGAAAGCAAGCAAAATAAAGAGAAAGAAAAATAAAGAAAGAAAAAATGAAAGAGAAATAAATAAATAAAGGAGAAATAGAGAAGAAAAAAGGGAAAGAAAGAAAGAAAGAAAGGAAGAAAAAGTAAAAATGAAAGAGAGAAAAGGTTGAAAAATAAAAGGAGAAGAATGAAAGGGTGAAAGAAAGAAGAAGAATGAAAGAAAGAGAAAAAGGAGAAAGAGAAAGAAAGAGAAACAAAGAAAGTAAAGAGAAAGAAAGATAGAGAAAGAAAAAAGAAAGAGGAAGAAAAGAGAAATCGAAAGAAAGAAACGAATGAAGGAGAAAGAGAGAGGAAGAATGAAAGAGAAAGAAAGGAGAAAGAGAAAGCAAGTAAGAAAGGAAAGAAGAAAGAAAGAAAGAAAGAAAGAGAGGAAGACAGGAAGAGAGTAAGAAAGGAAGGAATAGAGAAAGAGGAAGATAATTATCTCTGCTAATCCTCCCCAATGGGAAAACACCTGCGTTTTCCCCCTCTTCATTCATTACTTCCTCCCTCCCTCCCAAATCACACCGCTACTTCTGAGATGCTAACGTGTGAATTTTGTCTTCACTTCTCCCCGGCTCCCGCAGTACGGGGTTCTATCCATGCCCGGCCATAGCACATATAAACCTGATCCAACTACATAGGTTAGGAAGGTTGATTTATGCAAGTGAATTCACTTAACTAGGTAAGCCACCATATAGAAGCTGGGGTTCGGTTCCATTTCCCCTAGGAACCTCCCATTCTCACTTAGGAACTTCACGTTCAAACCTTAGGAACTCTCACCTCACCTCACGTCTTTTGTTCCCGCGTACCGGAAATGCATGTGTTTTTTTTAAGGAAGGGCGCCCCCACTTACCTGTTTAGGGGAGTCGTGGGAGTCTCAGCGGCACCTGCCTGGTTTAAAATACTTTCCAGCGTTTAATTCCATTGTCTTAAGGTGTGGGATGACTGACTCACCACCTGTTTTCTGTTTACTTCTCTTGTTTGAAAGTCTTACCTGTGCCCCTTTAGTTCCTTGATCCTTTTGAGTCCGAGGTGTAGGAGAAAGGATTTACACGTGTTAAGTCGAAAGGAAATTTCTCATAAAAAAAATACTGAAGGGACAATCACCTATGCCTTGAGTAATTGAAAAAGATGAGACTTTGAATATATCTTCGAATGAAAGTACTATTTTGATATATTTTTTGTTATCCTGCATACTGGAGATATTAATGGAAAAATATGAATCAAACGAGAGGTGCAACTTGTCCAATATTTATGTTACTTTTCAGGTCAAGTACGAAAACCTGGTAACAGGACGTACCCAGCTAGAGTCTCATCTCCACCTTCACCTGGCGGAACACCTGAACGCCGAGGTGAGTGTGTGTGTGTGTGTGTGTGTGTGTGTGTGTGTGTGTGTGTGTGTTGTAATGTAGAATACTGCCCATAGTGCCTAAGTGAAGAAGCTGTCCCTAGTCTGTGAAAGGAGCATTTAACTAAAGTACTTCTGTGTGAAGGGGAACGTGAGCAGCGAGGAACATAATGATGGCACGTACAGGAAGCGTTGAACGTCCCCCCCTCTCTCTCTCTCTCTCTCTCTCTCTCTCTCTCTCTCTCTCTCTCTCTCTCTCTCTCTCTCTCTCTCTCTCTCTCTCTCTCTCTCTCTCTCTCACACACACACACACACACACACACACACACACACACACAGATCAGCACTCGGTAAACATTTCGCGGGAGGTCAGTAATTCCGAGAGACTTAAATCATCTAAAGTTTTCTCAAGCCAAAGTGGATGTCATTATTGTTTTCCCTTCCTCTTTTTTTTTTTTCCCTCTGTATTCCTTTCGTTCTTCATTGTTCTGCCTCTCAACGCCACGACCTTGACAGCCTCCTACATGACTTGGCCCAGTGATATATGTCTGTAGGGGAGATACTATAGGACTGAAGGGAAAGCGAAACACGATAAGAGACGATAGATTGTTGTATTGACTTAAGATAGGCATTTGCTGGTGCCTGGTGGTCATAAAGGATACAAGAGAGAGATTTTCTGGTAGTTACAAGATAAAGCGACATCAGCTGTTGGTTACAAATGGTACAAGGGTGACATTTGCTAGTGGTTACAATTGATGGAACAGACATTTGATGGTGATTATAAGGCTTAAAAGAGAGACATTTGCTGGTCATAAGGGATTCAGTATTTTGTTTCCATAATTAGTGCATGTGGAAACCCGATTGTTCGTTCGTAATTTTTTTTCTAAGGCATTATTTTTGTGTTAAATTGAAATCATAGTGAGAGGGAAACAGGTACTCTCTTTAATCCACAGTTTCATTTTTCCTCAACAGATCGTACTCGGGACAGTGACGGACCTGGGGGTGGCCGTGGAGTGGCTTCGGTCCACCTTCCTGTACGTGCGGGTGCAGCACAACCCAAGCCACTATGGGCTGCCCAAAGACCTGCAGCAGACACAGCTCGAGGCCAGGCTGCAAGGTTAGGCATTGGCCCGTGTTCTGAGACGTTTTCGGCTCAAAAAATTAATTAATATTTCCTAAGGCCACAAGGGGAATTAGTCGGGGTCTCATGAGTGTTTTTCACATTTATGGTGTAGAGGCCTTGTCAGATTATCACTAGGCTCATAAAACTACCTATGCTAATACCTACAGCCTCTACGAAAGCCTTATCAAACGTGGGTGTGTTAGCAGCCCTGAAATGATTGAGTATATAGGCCTGGAATTCATGCTTATGCGCGGTAATTCAAACTTTCGCCCTTCTCCTCATGGGAAAAGAGCAGCTCTTGATATAGAACGCCAATGGCCTAATGATCATTAAGAGCTGCACCTTTCACTTTATCACGACGTACATGTGTGAAAATGTCTTGAAGCTAATTTGTCAGGTACAAACACTGTCTTCCTCTCGCGGTGAGTGTGTATGCTTGGCCTTGGTAATGCAGAGACGAAACCTTTCAAGATCTGCATTGCTTGTCTGTCTCTGTCTCTCTCTGTGTTCTCTATTTCTTCTGTCTCTGTCTGCTCATCTTTCGTGTTCAGTATTTCACTCACGCACTTGTTCCTTCAGTAGCATAATATATTTCGATCAACTGCTACTCGTCTATTTATTTATTTAACGTATGTATTATTTCATTGATTGTTTTTTGTTCTTAGTGACGGGACATTGTAAGGTTATGAGAGGTATTCGTGAGCTTCCTTTTTTTAGCTCCGAGAATTACCTTTGTGAACTCTTGGGGAAGGTGGTGATCAGGCCGTGGTGAATTACACACACACACACACACACACACACACACACACACACACACACACACACACACACACACACACACACACACACACACACCCCAAAACCTTGAAGTTCCAGGTGTGGGCAACCAAAGTCACGTTTTTTATTACCTTACAGAAAACGTTTCTCATCCCTTCGATAGCTCAGTTGGTAGAGCGGTGGACTGTAGTTGGAACATGAGCAGACATCCATAGGTCACTGGTTCGAATCCGGTTCGAAGGATACCTTTTCATCTGGTTAGGTTTTCTCAGCGGATATAAGGTGAGACTAAAGTGAGGAGCAGACACGGTCACCTGCTGGATAGTAAATGCTGAATATTTACCGGGAAATAGAAAATATATAGAGAAAATATTTTTCTTTAGTTATTCCTCATGAAAATACTTTATGCGGGAGATTACCTTATATAAACCTAATTTCACCGTGGAGGAGTATCCCATGTGGTCTAGTGGCTAGGATACCTGGCTTTCACCCAGGAGGCCCGGGTTCGATTCCCGGCATGGGAAGATATTTTGTTATTGATTCTTCTTCCATCACAGTCGTTTGTCACCATCAGTTTTGTAGAGCAAGACCATTATTGGACCTGTCCGCAGGGCGGCCGTCCAAGGTTTCATTCAGTTGTATGGTTTAGATGTGGCCTCCGTCTTGACCTATGGAAATGTTTTGGCCCTATCTCCGGCATGATTGCATATTGTTAACATGAAGAACAGGTATTTATTCATCTGTATGCAAAGTTAATCCAAAAATCTTACTTTGTTTGCTTTAATGTCTTCCTAGACAATATTTATTCCATAGCAAGAGTTAACCTTCTTTAGCTATTTTCAGCCCCTTGGTGGGGCCAATAATACTGTATGCGTGTCTTCACCATGTACGTGATGTTGTAGAGTGATCGGTAGGATGTTATGAAGCTGGGCAAGCTCCTGTGATGTACAGCAGCTGAGATTGTCCAGGAAAAAGAAAATTATGAAACGAGTAAAGTTCAGACGCATTATCTTGTATACTGCAGCGAGCGATGAATTTCCATGCGAGGTGCTGCTCACAAACTCGTTCGTGAGGGAGAACTGATTATCGGATACTATTTCTACCGAGTCTGTTAATGAGAAGGATCTTCATGAGAACAAACTATATGAAAAAAACTTTAGAAAAACCCTTTAGAAAAATGGATATGTGCCTGGTTTACTTTCGCTAAATTTTTTACCTTGAAACAGCTTAGCAAGTCCCGTGTGGTCTAGTGGCTAGGATACGCGGCTCTCACCCGCGAGGCCCGGGTTCGATTCCCGGCACGGGAAGAATTTTGCAATTGAAATGAAATACGAAATAATAATGTACGCTGTATCCGTAAATCAGTGAGAGTAGACGATGTGAAGTAGTGTTACTTGTTTTAAGTCAGAAAATGGTGTAACTGAAGCCCAGAGAATATATTTTGGTTTTACTTTTGAACCCTAGCATATGAGAATTTGTCATCTTGTTCATCTTGTGTCGTGTGAGCTTCCTCGACTTTAAAACAGAGGTCCACAGTTAATAGAAAGCTTTACTCCAACACCTGACAGCAATAGTTCGTACTTTCACATTATTTTGAAATATATTTATTGTATACGTATTAGTTTGAGTTTTGGAAATAAAGTATTGGGTAAATATACTACACAACATCAAGACAAACAACCAATTTCGATACTTCAATGCAATACATCTTTATTATAATATAGATTTTTTTCTTTTTTCCTTTGTTGTTAACGCAGAGTGTGCCTTCGATAGCTCAGTTGGTAGAGCGGTGGACTGTAGGGGAGATAGCAGCAGATATCCATAGGTCACTGGTTCGAATCCGGTTCGAAGGACATCACTTTTGTGAAGGGGGAATGCATCTTTTGGATCCCCAATACATTTTGTCCTGGAGTCTAACATACAATCTAATAACTCGTATAAGCCGCAGAGCTTGCATCGAGCAGTGTGACAGCTCAGGGAAGAGTTTTTGAACGATCGACTAGCGGACTTACCGTTAGGAATTAGTAAGTGTGTGTGTGTATGTGTAATAAATTCTAATATTAAATGATTTATTCGAAATAAAACAACCCGTGATGACAAAATATGCAAAGATGCGGGGATTAAACATATTCCTTACTTAATGCTAAGAAATATGTTGAAGGGCCATTGACTACTAACAGCAAAACAAACACCGAAAGTGAGCAACACGTGAATGAAAATTATAGTCACTCGAATTAAAGTTAGAATAATACAAATTAGCTAAAACACTACTGAAAGCAATTTATCCACGATAGACAACAAAATTCAAATCCAGTTGGTTTCACTTGGGATATTTTGAATCTCTTCATTGAGTTTGTTGGAGTTATTTACATTTATTTTTTGTGATTTAGAATTGCCTCGGTGATACAACTCATAAAAGTCATTTAAAACATTTAGAGTTGGATCACATAGGAATCAGGGTGATTAGTGAGCACGTTTACAAGCTTAGATGCTAACATGCCGTTCGGAAACTTGACGCTTGTAAAAGCACTAGAAAAAGAGCTAAAAAATATGTAAACTGGAATCGAGAGAAAACAGCTGGAGAGATATAAGTGGGCGAAAAAAAACCCAGTATTATTACTATTTATAGGAGCTGAATCCGCAAAGAGTTGTATCGAGTGACATGGGGTGGTGCGCACTAGTAAAACTTTCATGATGTATAATTTATAACTACGATTTTGTTCCTTCGTTGCATGGAAAATGTTCTGCCCCGAGTGAGGATCGAACTCACGACCTTGAGATTATGAGACTCACGCGCTGCCTACTGCGCCATCGAGGCCACGAATGTGTGTCAAGTTCACGTATTTCATATAGTTCTTTGTGTCATAACATGTTTAGTTGGTGCGTAATCACGTTGCACTCATTAACAGCAAAATTGTCATGGCCTTAATAACACGTCTACATATTTTACGTCACAGAAAAGATAGAAATCTTGGGCATGAAGCACCAAATTCTTTAAATCAGTCACGTTCTTCAATCCCATGTGGTCTAGTGGCTAGGATACCTGGCTTTCACCCAGGAGGCCCGGGTTCGATTCCCGGCATGGGAAGTTGTTTTTGTTGCTTGAAAGGGATTTGTGGGCAAACAGGAAAAAAATAATAATAATGGACTGTTACAGGTTCTTTAAGGTAATAGTTCCTGTTCACAATTTTTCTACTGTATAAGTAATAGAAGACAACGGATACTGTATTTTTATTTAGCACAGACTCCATAATCTTTAACCATTGTTTCATTCAATGAAGTAAAATAAAATTCATTACAAGCCACAAGCTGTAATCACTGTGGTTTAAGCAGATATTGAGATCAGAATCGTCAATTAAGTAACCGTGATCGACTTGCAGTGTCGCATGGATAGTTGTAAGACAGTTGTATAGAGTAACAGCTATATCTAGATGACGAATTGATAGTAATTGACGATGATTAGAGTAAAAGCAGTATAATATAACAAACTTAAAATTAATAGTAATATACCCCATGTCCTGTAAACCTGTTATCATGTCATACTCATGTATGGACCGGTACGTTAATTACCTCCTCCCGAAACCGATGGACATACAAGAAGCTCCCTCTTATTTCCCTCTAACTATCCGTCAAACCAAACCAAACTAATATTTTCATTAATTAACCGATTCCTCTCTATCTCTTCCTAGATCATGACTAACATAACTTAAACTCGTTGCAACGTGTCCTAACATGTTTTTATATTGTAACCATGCAGATTATATGTTTTATCTGCTTTATTTAACCGAACCCCAATTATCTAGTTCTGTACTGCTTGAACAAAACTTTGATCGCAGCGCACCCATTGTTATTTGGTGAAATACAAATAATTAAACGATTGTTTAATTTTTCCCAGTCTGGTACATCATTATCGCCTTATTATATGTCTTTCTTCGCAAGAGTTTCCTTGTATTTATTAATTGTGGTGTTACTAACTCGATGTGTTATTTTCGCTACAGCTGATCGTGAAGATCGATCAGTTGTCTGCTGGCGTTTTAAAGGCTTCCTTGCTTAATTACGCCTACAGTCAATTAATTTATGTCAACATGCAAAACGACGGATGAGAACGGGCAAAAGAACGCCGCCATCTGGTAGATGTTAGGAATGGCATTCCGTATTGTTACATAGAACTGATCCTTATTTGTTTTCACTATAAGACAACCGAGAGTTTGATTTATCAAATACTCTTCATGCGTATCTCCCGTGTGGTCTAGTGGCTAGGATACGCGGCTCTCACCCGCGAGGCCCGGGTTCGATTCCCGGCACGGGAAGTCATTTTGGCCTTTCACGCATTGTTTTGGGAAACAAAATATCTAATATTCTTCGAGTAACAGTAATTGAAAAAGTGTATAATTTATGAGAAGGAGATAACTTTACGTCAGCTTTTGCAATCCTTTAAAGCGACACGGTAGTGGGGAAATGTTTACAGTGCAGTGTTTGCGATGGTAGGGATCAAGTGGTGGCGACGAGAAACGCTGAAATACGTACTGGATGAAATGGTTGGGGATCAGGACGAAAACTATTATCTGAAGGGTGCCCCAGTAGATGAAGTGGTTAATTGTGGATGAAGGACTTTATAGTAATGATTTGCGGTGTGGCTTTTGCGTGATTTTGTAAGTGATGATTATCATTGGACCTTCTCGCATTTTGTAGTTGCTTGAAAATCCCTTTTTTAAGTATCAGATGAATAATTGTTTTGATCGTAACCTGCAATCCTACTTTTCGAGGCAACTTTACCAGAGTTTCTGGACGTACGTGAATCCATTTCCTTGACAACAATTTAAAGCATTGAGAGAGAGAGAGAGAGAGAGAGAGAGAGAGAGAGAGAGAGAGAGAGAGAGAGAGAGAGAAACGATACACCTGTACGTAGTACACCTCACTGTCTTTCCTATTCCCCACCTGCACCTCGCCACTAACCCACTTCCTCTTCGTACTATACCCTATACCCTTGATGGATTTTCTGCTGCTGCTGATGATATGAGGGGCTGTTTATCCTCGCGAGCTGTGGGCAGCCTGCCTCTCGATGCTGGAATTTTTTTTTTTTAGCGGTGATCGAATCCGTGGCGAGCTTTCTCTATAGCCCACTTCATTTTTGTTTCCTTCTTCCCTGGTGAGCCTGTGATTCTGATATTCTCGCTGATCACTTTTGGGGAGAGGGAAGCTACTGCCCTCTCCCGTGGAAGGTGGCGGCCTCTGTGCCTCACACAGCGATCGTTACAGGAAGCCGCCTTACTAACAGTATATTTGTCAGACACGTTTTGTTCTGCTTCCCGACAGTCTTCCGCACATTAATTATATCGGATGCTCAGAGTCAGCTGCGAGAGTTTTGAGTGAGCGGTTTCTCGCAGCGGCAAATTTAGGTGTTTGAAATTCGAATTAATGGTGTGGGCGCAAAACCAAACACAATGAAACATCAGTAGAGATTAGCTTAATGTGGATAACGATAATAAAATGATAATTCCTCGTCACAGCAGCTCCTTCGATAGCTCAGTTGGTAGAGCGGTGGACTGTAGTTGGAATTTGTAGCAGACATCCATAGGTCACTGGTTCGAATCCGGTTCGAAGGACAACGTTTTATATACATTTTCTTACCTCTTCCTTTTTTTTTCTTCCTGCTATGCCGCATTCCACCTCAAAACCACCAGATTAATATATTTGTATTGGACTTCTAAGGTGATTTTATTGCTATTTTAAATTGTACTCTTTTTTTTTGTAGAAAACTGAAAGGAAATTAAATGTGCAGTGACTGTCGGACTTGGTGAGGATTAATTGATTTCAATCCGTTATTAAAACATTATGTAATGCAGAAAAATTCATGTTCCAAAAGTAAATAAAAATATCCTGCCCCGAGTGAGGATCGAACTCACGACCTTGAGATTATGAGACTCACGCGCTGCCTACTGCGCCATCGAGGCTTGGAGATTGCGGATAAAGTTTCAAGAAATGTTGCAATCTATATTATTTTTTTGCTTTTTCATTGGTGGATGTTTAAAGCTGGAGAGGACATATTCATATATCGGTAATCAACCAGTAACATTCAATTCCACGCTCTCATCCTTTCAGCTGTCTAATTCGTTTCATTGTCAAGGCAAAGAAGAGTGAAAGGCGGCGATGCTCCGGCCACTGAGGTAATGGATGCAGATCGACTTGCTGCGTTTACGAAAAGTAGTTATTATAAAAGGTCTATTAATCGGAGGCAGTCACATATTCACAGCAAAACTGATAAGTCATTGAGTTCGTTTTTTTCGTTGATGCTTCATATGTCATAAAATTAATAAACCCAGCGTAAGCTAACTTTTTTCAGTGCTGCGCTTTGTTCGTTTTGTTTGTCGGCGTGAGAGTCAAAGGGGAATGTAGAGACTGAGTAGAAGCTGTAGACCCGAAAACTAGCATCATGGGAGACAATTAAAATTTTACCCGAAGGCTTACACGAAGACATAGTGCTCCAAGTTTATCAGTGGTTGCACTTGGTTGCCGAAAGAAGGCCCTGCCGAAGAAATGAAGAGGCCACACGAGGCTCCCACGGCATTACGCGAGGGCTTCCGAAGGTCAAGGCAGAATCAATAACGCACTTGATAATTTTGCGGTTTAATTAAGAATTCACGGCTTAGATAACAGGCTTTGCGTATGTACTCACTCCGGGGTGCTTCCTGGGCCACGGCGAGGTGCAGGGGAGGAGGACTTGCTCTGTTGAGACGTTCGGCACACGTGTTGCAGTCTCACTTAGTTCATTCGAGGACACTGCCAAGATGAAGCCCTCGTGATGCCCAAAGCCTGCACGATAACCAATGATTGACATGTATGGAAATGAAAAAAAAAGACGAAGACTAAACAAGTAGAGGGATTTAATAATTGTATAAGCTTCGAAATGTTTGAGAATCTAGGACAAGTTTAACTCTGTGAGTTATGAAGTATTCCGTTGGCTAAAACTATAACGCTCAATGTTTCTTTTTGTTCTTCTTCCCGTCTCTCTTGGTATTCTTGGTGAGTGTTATTTGTGTGTGTATGTGAAAGGGGGAGGGAGGAGTAATAGATAAGTGTAGGAAACATAATGCAGTCTTGGCGAACATTAGTGTGTAGGTGAGGTTATGTTAGGTTAGGTGAGGTTATGTTATGTTAGGTGAGGTGAGGTTAGGTTAGGTTAGGTTAGGTGAGGTTAGGTGAGGTTAGCTGAGGTTAGGTGAGGTTAGGTTAGGTGAGGTTAGGTTAGGTAAGGTAAGGTGAGGTTAGGTTAGGTTAGGTTAGGTGAGGTTAGCTGAGGTTAGGTGAGGTTAGGTTAGGTTAGGTGAGGTTGGCTGAGGTTAGGTGAGGTTAGGTTAGGTTAGGTGAGGTTGGCTGAGGTTAGGTGAGGTTAGGTTAGGTTAGGTTAGGTGAGGTTAGCTGAGGTTAGGTGAGGTTAGGTTAGGTTAGGTGAGGTTGGCTGAGGTTAGGTGAGGTTAGGTGAGGTTAGGTTAGGTTAGGTTAGGTAAGGTAAGGTGAGGTTAGGTTAGGTTAGGTGAGGTTAGGTTAGTTTAGACAAACGCATGGTGCCCGCTAGGAAGTCTGGAGAGACGAAGTGATTAGAGTTAACTATGTACACAATACCCATGCTGGTTCGTTTTCACCCTGGCAGAGATGTGCACGAAGGAGGTGAACGCCCTGGCACGTGCTGGGGTCATCCTGTTGGGGGAGATGGACATAAAACCCACGCTACCCGGCAGACTGATGGCACGGTACTGCGTCTCCTTTAGTACTATGAAGACCTTCCTGCAGGTGGGTGTTTGGGTGTGTGGAGGCAGGAAGGGTGTGCGTGTGTGTGTGTGGGGGGGGAGGGGTAGTGGTAGTTACTTATGTGGGAGGTAAAAGAAAATTTTAGTAATCTTAGGAGTTATTTTGTTTTGTGCCTTCCTCAATTTGCTTTTTATCTTATGAGTGTTGGTATTGTTTCCTTTTTCATTTTTTGTATATATTTTTTTTCTAGTTTCTTTAGTTTATCCGGTTTCTCAGTACCTTTATAAATAACTTCCCACGCCGTTGACATGTTCTTTTCCTTTCAAAATAGTTTTATACTGGGACCGTCAAAAGCATTTAGAGTCCTGGCTAAAATAAAGATATATAGGATGAGGCAGAGGAAGGGAAGAAAGAGGAGGAGTATCATCAGGAGCAGGAGAATGAAAGGAAGAGTGTAACTATCTTAAGCATCCTCGCACGCTGCTTGAGTACTCTTTATGCACGTGAATCAGCTGTCAAGAGCCTTTCTTTCAGCTGACGGGGCAGGAGAGTCTCAAGGACGTGGTGGAGATGGTGTCAGCCTGTCAGGAGTTTTACGACATCAAGGTGAGTCAGGTGGCAGGACAGGTGAGTCAGTTAATTCATAATGCAGGTGATATGTGAGTTGAGTTGGTCCAGGTATGAAGGAACACAGCACACTCATTTCTCACGTTCAGATGATTAGTTTCATAAGTTTGGGATAACACAGGTAGTCTAAGGGTGGTCAGGATGTAATGTTATTTAGATGTTGAAAGAAAGTTGTATACCTCTTCATGTATTACTCAGTTTATGATGGATGAGAAGGGCAGCAATATGTGACTGATACCACGTTCAACTAGGGATAATAATGCTAAGAAAAAAGGAGCACAAACATATACACTAACAACCACACCCCCTGCAAGAATAAAGGAAACTAGGAAGAAAAAAGTAGTATTAAAATGTGACTGATGTGGTAGAGGTATTATAGTGCATTGGTTAGGTGTGTTGCTGATTGTGTTGTGCTGCAGGTGCGTGTGGCGGAGAAGAGAGTGTTGAACGAGCTGAACAAGAGCCAGACCTCCGCTATCCGGTATCCCATCAAGGGCAAGATTAAGACCAGGGAACAGAAAGTTAACTGGTGAGTGTTTGAAGGTGTTGGTTGTTGGTGTTTTAGGTGAGGTGATCGAGGTCTGTGTCTACCTGTGTGTATCTAACTTGAAATCTTGTATATATATCATCACGATCATGGCTATTATTAGTGTCTGTGCTCAAAGATAAATTCTGTGTGATGAATGTTCAGTGTGTTGGAAATAATCGTTGGATATTTAATTGTGATACTATAACGATAATATCAGACATAGAAAACGGAACAAATGGATATTTGTGATATTATTTGTGAAAACAATTAAGACACTCACTACGACGTTTGAGAATAAGTGCATCGGAGATTATTGTTGAGGCTAACATTGCAATTGTTGACGGCCCTCGAGAGCGCTGCGCCAGCGGAGCAGGGCCTGAAACCTCATCAACGGTAAACGGAAAACGTTATACATAGGCTACATTCTTATCAACTGTACTCTTAACTGTTTCTATTAATCTGTGTCTGCCTATGTGTATCTAACCTGAAATCTTGAATAAATAACTGAAGAAATTGGTGGATACATACATTCTTATTGACTGTAATACTGACTGTTTCTATTTGTCTGTCTCTGCCTGTGTGTGTCTGACAAAGTTTGTACATATAACTGAAAACTGAGGCAAATACATAATGACTTACTAACTGCTTCTATTTGTCTGTGTCATCAGCTTGGTGCAGGCCACGCTGGGCAGTGACAACATCGTGGACCCGGGCTTGAGTCAGGAGGCCAGCAAGATATTCCGCACAGGACAGCGCCTCACCAAATGTAAGAAGTGTCGGTGCCCTGAATGGTGTCCCTCAGAGCCAGGGATGGAGTGAATACAAGAATTATGTATTCGAATACGAATACGAATACTTCAAATTCCAACGAATACGAATACCAATATACTGAAATGGTTTTAATTCGAATACAAATATGAATACTTCTTAAAAGTATTCATGAATACATTCATGAATACTTTTCATTGAAAATATATTCTCGACGTAACTGAGTGTAGAACTGTTCTCAAGTTATGCAACAGTAAAATGAGCTCATGAACACATTCAGCGTCCACACTGGCAAGTGGCAACTGAGTCAGACACTCAGACTCCAGCAGCGCTGCCACAGTCTGCGAACCCTGTGCCATACAGGACGATTACACATCCGCCCAGCAACTGATAATAAATTTTGAAGTATTCGTCAGATTATTCGCAGAATATGAATAATTTTCCCTTGTATTCGAATACGAATGAGAATACTTTGTTTCTATCAATATTTATTCGAATACGGTATTCGAGTGTATTCGAATATGAATACCGAATACGAATACTCCGTCCCTGCTCAGAGCCGTATGTAGGGAGAGTTTGGCCATGTGCTCCCCTGACTCTATCTCCCCTCTGTGTTTCTTATGTTGGCCTCCACCCAGCACTACTATACATAGGCCCCTCTCCTGTAATGCTGACTTGTGTCATGTCCCAGTGATGTGTGACGGAGCAAAGGAAGCAGCTCAAGGGCAAAAAAAATAATAATGAGAAGAAAAAGCCCGCTAAATACTGCCAGTATATATATATATATATATATATATATATATATATATTATATATATATATATATATATATATATATATATATATATATATATATATATATATATATATATATATATATATATATATATATATATATATATAAGAATTCAGGAAAGTGGCCAAAGAGGGGCGATAATGTTGAAGTATCTGCTGTGAGTTCCTTGCCTTAGCGTTTTCTTTGGATTGGCCTGATATAAAGCTTTATGGGAAACAAGCTCATTTTGCTAGTAGTCCGTCCTATATACTCCCATGAAATTGAAAAAAAAAAAAAATGTTGCTCATTTATATATATATTCTGCAAAAGATCTTACAAATTACATATGATAAATCAGTGCAGTGAAATGGGTAACAGCTGAAATATATAAGTAAGTGAGAATCCAGCAAAAGGGGAAGCACTAAAATAATGACGAAGGAAAGTGGACAGGTAAGCTGTATGTGTGTGTGTGTGTCATCAGAGTCTGCATCAGGAAGTAACGCTGACATCCAAGAAGAGAGAGAGAGAGAGAGAGAGAGAGAGAGAGAGAGAGAGAGAGAGAGAGAGAGAGAGAGAGAGCAATGGCCTCCTTTATAAGTTCAGTATCAATTCACAAATCTATTACATTTCCCCACAATGTTTGACACACACACACACACACACACACACACACACACACACACACACACACACACACACACACACACACACACACACACACACACACACACACACACACACACACACACACACACACACCTTTTTTGACACGTGAGAGTATTCATTGCACTCTTATTAGACTAGATGGAAGAGTCACGTGGAAAAGAGAGAGAGAGAGAGAGAGAGAGAGAGAGAGACTAGGTAACAAGATACAAGAGAGGTTAACCACTTTCTTTGCCTTGCCTTTACCGATCCGTCCTGAAGGGTTATAAGTCTCTCTCTCTCTCTCTCTCTCTCTGTGTGTTAGACTCGCGGTTTCATTTATTTTTTGTCACGGCAAAGAAGATAATACTTTAGAAAGATTATTTTTATTACTTTGGTTGTTATTTTGCACGAGATCATTTACTCAAGAGCATTCAGATAATATGATTAGCGGGGTTGTAAAGCACACTACTACTACTACTACTACTACTACTACTACTACTACTACTACTACGTCTACTACTTACTCACATTCCCTATACAATAACTTCTTCTTTCTTCATCTTCCTTTTCTTTTTCGTCTCCTCCTGTTTCTCTACTACTACTACTACTACTACTACTACTACTACTACTACTACTACTGCTACTTACTCACATTCCCTATACAATAACTTCTTTCTTTTTTTTCTTTTTTCTTCGTCTTCTTCCTCTTCCTTCTTTTCAATCCTCATCATCCTTCCAATACCTCAAGATTGCGTAAGGTCATGTCTGCATTGTGTCCGGCGCGGGATCGGGTTACTGGACTAGATAGACGCCCTGATAGTGAGACATCGCCTGACTGGTCCATAGGAGGCCTGTTTGTGAGGGTAGAAGGGGAGAGACTTTAGTGAAACTGCAATAACACAGTGAAAATATCCGTGGTGTTCATTAAGGGGAAGAGACTGTTTAATATCTCTTTGTCAGGTCGATTAGTTAGGGTTGTATTTAGGTTATTCATGCAGAAAGGTTTGATTTGTTTGTATAGGCTCGTATTCTTAAACATTTCGGGGTTTACACACACTCATTTGGTAAGGCTTTTGTAGAGGTTGTTGCGGGTATTTTCATGGGTAGTTTTATGAGTCCAGTCTAGATGTTGTTTATTTGTTTATTCATTTGTTTGTGTTGGTTTTGTGCTGTTCTGTTTTGCAAAGTGAATTATTTATACCTACTCTTTCCTTTTTTCTAATTTTTTCCCTTTCTCATTTTCTTTTTCTTTTCCTGTTTATCTCTAATTCTTATTCTTGTCTGTTTTGCTCTTGCTCTTCTTCGTCTTCTCCCCCTCGTTCTCGTTTTCCTCTTTCCTCCCGTATCTTCTTTTTTAGGCATTTTCTTTCCATTCTTCTTTCTTCTTCATCTTCTCATATCTGTTTTTCCGTCTCCTTCATCTTCTCATGTCTGTTTTTCCGTCTCTCTACACCACCGTCACCAGGCCTATCGTCTTCTCTTCCTCGTTATCGTTTTCCTCTTTCTTCCAATATCTTCTTTTTCAGGCATTTTCTTTCCATTCTTCTTTCTTCTTCATCTTCTCATATCTGTTTTTCCGTCTCCTTCATCTTCTCATACCTGTTTTTCCGTCTCTCTCCACCACCGTCACCAGGCCTATCTGAGTACGGGGCCTCAAGAACAGAGTACCAGCTGCACCTCAACACCCTGCTCCTGGCCAAGTGTTTCAGCTGCCGCCTCTGGGAAAACAGCCGCTTCGTCACCCGCCAGTTGGAGCGCATCGGACCTGCCTTCAGCCTGGCGTTCGTGCAGTCCAAGATCACCTCCTTCGCGGCCCTGGAAGCCACCTCGCCCCGGGACATTGAGTTGGTGGGTGTTTGGGGTTGTTTGGGTTCTTGGGTTAGGTTAAGTTAGTTGTAGCGGGGTTGGGGTAAGTGGGTTTGATAATATAGTATGTTTGTTTTCCTCTTCGTTTTCTTCTTGTTATTGTTGGTTTTGTTCTTGTTCTTGTTTTTCCTCTTCTTCGTCTCCTCTTTCGTTTTCTTCTTGCGGAGGCGTGGTTAATAAATGTATGTTTGTTTGTGCTCTTCATATTCTTCTTGTTCTTCGTCTTCTTTGTCTCCCTATTCATTTACTCCTCATCCTTCTCCTTTTCCTCGCCATCCTTCTGCCAAGCTGTTCCCCAAATTCCTCAATCTTCTTTCCCTCCCTCCTACTTAACCCTCCTCTTCTTCCTCCTCGTCCTCTGCCTCGTCCTCGTCCTCAGCCTCGTCCTTGTCTTCGGCCTTGTCCTCGTCCTCCTCCTCGCCCTCCTCGTCCTTCTCGTCCTTAGCTTCGTCCTCGGCCTCCTCCTCCTCCTCCTCCTTCCACCCCCGTCCTCATCCGTTCCATAGCCCCATATCTTTTCTTCCCTTTCTTCGTCAGATCCTCAACCGCCAGCCGCCTTTCGGGAACCGCATCCGTGACCAGGCGATGAAACTGCCCCGCTACGAGGTCACCGTGGAGCAGCTCAACCAGGTGTGCGAGAGAGAGAGAGAGAGAGAGAGAGAGAGAGAGAGAGAGAGAGAGAGAGAGAGAGAGAGAGAGAGAGTTTTGATAGCATTACGAAACAAGCTGGATATTTTTTTCTTTTGATAGGCCGGTAGTTTTTTTCTTCTTCACTCTGCCACGCATTTGTATACCTCCTCCTCCTCCTCCTCCTCTTCTCTTTCCTCCTCCTCCTCCTCCTCCTCTTCTTCTTTTTCCTTCTCCTCTTCCTTCTTTTCTTACTCAAACACACTCTCCTTTCTTCCTTCCTTTCCTTCTATATATATATCTCATGTCTCTCCTCCTCCTCCTCCTCCTTTTCTTACTCAAACACACTCTCCTTCCTTCCTTCCCTTTTATATATATCTCTCACATCTCTCCATACCACCTTTTTTTTCTTCCCTTCGTCAGGTGAGTCGCGAGAAAGCTGACCTGCGGGTGACGGTGCGGCTGGCCAACCTAGAGGCCCTGAAGGACGGCTCCACCACGCCTACGCACCACGCCTGCCGCCTCCTGCTGGGGGACGCCGATAACAAGGTCGTCCACCACCACAAGATAACGTTAGTGTCACCGTCATTACTACCACTACACTACAAGTATAATTAACCACAGCCACACTACTACCACTTATACTACCATTACGATTATGTATTAGGAACACATAGAGCCGATTTCACAGTCCAACACAGTGTCTTCGTAACAGCCCGAACCAAACTATAGAATCCCATACAATCCAAAACGGTGAGGTCTTGGATGCCACACTAAATACACAAGACTTTTCCTGTATAGTTTCGTTAAATTTGTGAACTTAGATATAAACACCAGACACTATACATGGAAATTTCGAAGCTTCTGGTATTGGTTTGGGAGCTTACTAACCAATCATGGGGAACTGTGAAACTGGCCCATAGATCATAAAGTACCAAAGTAGTAAAGTAAAAGGTATCAGGACACCTCTCCTCCCGAAATTGACCCCTCTTTCGGCCACCTCTTGGGATTCTTTTTAGGAGCAGCGAGTAGCGTTTTTTTTTTTTTTTATTGTTTCCTTTTTGTGTGTCCTTGAGCTGTCTCCTTTGTTGTAAAAAAAACAAAAAAAAACTTCCCTACTATTGCCATTTATATTACCACTACAACCACAACTAATACCACCCTGTTTAACACCTTTACCATACAAGCTTCAGTAACCATAACTTCACTACGCACTACCACAACTATCTCCCTATGGCACTTCTTATTTTCGTCTTTAAAAATTTACCAAAGAATCTATACAAAAGTCTTAGCGATATTCATACAATTGAGAATGACCAATAGCAATGACACCAATCTTTTGCCTTATACTTTTTTATCCTTGCGTGTGTTTGTGTGTGTGTTCGCAGGGATGTGGCTCTCAAGGCGCGTGGGTCCGTGAGTCGTGTGATCAACGTGTCAAGAGCCCAGACCGGAGACGCCCTGGAGATTAACTACATTTCGTTGACCTGGGGTGAGGGATGCTGTGTCTTGATGTATATTTTAATGCCCTTGCTCCTCTTACCACATTCACACATTTGGTCTCTACACACACACACACACACACACACACACACACACACACACACACACACACACACACACACACACAGGCCTACGTCTCTTACTTCTATATAACTTTACATGCATACATTTATTTTTATTTATTTACTTCACAGTCTCTTATTTTCTGATGTATTTTAATTTATGATGTAGATGTTTTTCCTCTCTTATCAAATTCGTACAGTTACATACGTCTATTTTTTTTTTACAACAAAGGAGACAGCTCAAGGGCACAAAAAAACGAAACTTATAAAAAAAGCCCGCTACTCACTGCTCCTAAAAAGAGTTAGAGGAGTGGCCGAGAGATAGATGTAGATGCTTTTCCTCTCTTATCAAATTCGTACAGTTACATATGTCTTTTTCTTATATATATTATGTTGTGTGGACGCCCTTTACTTTACTATTATATTAACTACATTTATTTATTGCATTTATTCATATCTATTCCTTTCACCACCTTTTCCCATTTTCCCTTCCCGCAGGTGGTCTGGACGTTCAGAGTACCTACACCCCTCGTTACCTGCCCCGCCCACCCACCACAATGAAGTCCACTAACACCACCACTAACACCACCCTCAAGCAGGAGAACAAGAGCAACAATAATACCAACACCAGCAACACCACCACCACTGAGCCGAGTAAGTGTGTGTGTGTGTGTGTGTGTGTGTGTGTGTGTGTGTGTGTAGGGATGTTTGTTGTGATGTTTTGGTCAGTTTAATGGAGGAGGAGAAAGAGGAAGAGGAGGAGAAGGAGGAGGAGAAGGAGAAATGCAGAAACACACAGCATTTGATTTTGATATATTCTCTCTCTCTCTCTCTCTCTCTCTCTCTCTCTCTCTCTCTCTCTCTCTCTCTCTCACGTGACCCAATCGATTCTCATTCAATGTAACTTAACCTGATGTCACTTAGGAGGAAATCCAGTATCTTGAAACTCCTATTTTTTTCAGTATTTTCATCCTTCTTAGCAACCCTTATATGATTACAATTTACTTTTCTGTGTATATTAGCCGTCGTTTAAGTCTCATAGGCTGGTATTATAAGACATTTTCGCTTCTCACATCAACTATTTCTAAAGGTCAAAGAGGGGGTCAATCGGGTTCCAATGAGTGTTTGTTTAGGTTCACAGTACAGAAGAAGGGTCAAACTACCACCAGGGTCATAAAACTACCCCTGGAAATGTCCCAAACTCCTACGAAAGCCTTGTCAAATATGTGAACTTGGGCGACGAAATGTTTAGTAATACAACCCTTATTCTCTCTTCTAAATTGACTTAAAATATTTGGTTTCTGATAGGCCAGCTGTTATGCAGTTTCAATAGTCATTATCTTGGGACTTGTTACATCGATGGAGGCAGTTATTAGGAAACTCAACAAACAAACAAACAAGCAAACAAACAGGAAAAAATGGTATTCACTTATCTGAAGAGGATAGAAGAAAATGAGATAGGTCAGATTTGCAGAGTTTTGAGTGAGGCAAAAGTTAGGCAAGGAAGAGGATGAAGAGGATGCTATGAGTGGCTTCCCCTACGAACAGTGCTCACCTTACCTTAACTCACCTGACAGCCCAGCCACAAGACATATTACAAGTTACATCACCTGAACCAACGCGGGGATGCCCAGATCTTACACACGTACAAACAGTATAACACATTGCCCCAGGATACGGAAGAAAATAAACAAACAATAAACCGACAAATCCATATAAGTGACCCCATTTCTCCAAGCCTCGATGGCGCAGTAGGCAGCGCGTGAGTCTCATAATCTCAAGGTCGTGAGTTCGATCCTCACTCGGGGCAATTGTTTTCCTGGCTCTCATGATGACTAAACGTGGTCCCGAGATAGTAGACGTAAGAGGCTGGTTGAAAAGTATATGTTGGAGAGCGAGAGTGGCCAGCTGGGTGATATGACTAGGAAACTTTGGGATAGCGGGAAGTGGCTGTTAGGGAAAGGAATCGATCGAGCGGTGACTGAAAGATAAGCTGAGTGGTGTTAAGAGGAAAGTCATGAAAAGATTACGTTGTTTTTGTATGCCTTTCACAAACTGCATGGCACCTTAGAGTAGAAAAGCGTTGGTTAGGGGAAGGAATCCATCGAGCGGTGAAGTGACTAAAAGATCAGCTGAGTGGAGTGTCAAGAGGAGAGTCATGCGGAGATTAAGTTGTTTTTGTATACCTTTCACTAACAACATGACACTTTAGAGTAAAAAAGCGTTGGTTAGGGAAAGGAATCGATCGAGCGGTGGCTGAAATATAGGAATGGTCTGTCAGAGGAAAGTTATACACAGATATAGGTTGTTTTTGTAACCCTTGAACTCAGAGCCCAACACTGTCCAGATATGGAGCCGACAAAGCAGTAATTCCTACACGTTAGAGAGGCTCGTGCTCCTCGGGGCTGGCTATTGATCGCCCGGGGCACCAGCACGTCTTAGGCGGCTGTGGCATCGTCAACACACACAGGCACTCGTAACGTTTCGGGGCACGGTATCCTTGTTTAATTATATTTTTCGCTTAAAAAGTTTCTCGATAGATAACATTGGTCATCTTCCCTCCATCGAAGTCAACTTGAATCTGTACGTATTATATAACTGAAATCTATGCCATTGTATTAATGAAGAATTTTACGAAATAAAAATTATTCCCATGCCGGGAATCGAACCCGGGCCTCCTGGGTGAAAGCCAGGTATCCTAGCCACTAGACCACATGGGAGTGAGAAGGGAGGAAAGGGGTGTGGAATATAAAGTTTTTTTTTATTATTAATATTTATTAATTAAGGTAGCTTGAATAATTATGTTCGTGCTTGTGCCAGACTGCTAATAGGCGTGTGTGTCATCCGTTCGTCGTGGGTCACCCGTTCTTATATTAGTGTTGAGGCAGCGGGTGCCGGGTGCCGCCTGGAGGGCAGGTCACTACAAGGTGTGTGTTGTGGTAGTGTTTCGGGTCGATGTTGGTTGGGGTGAAGCAGGTCGTGGCGCGGCGCCAAGGAGAGGCCGAGGACCACGAGGCCACGAGGATCGGAGAGCGTGTGGGGGGCGGGGCCCGTGGTGGTGCGTCAGGGCCATGGTAAGGGCGGCTTGTTTGTGGCGTATTGATCATCGGGTCACATCCCTCACCGATATAATATTAAGTCGGCCTCAAAGGTCATCACGCGCCACAGGAATGTATACAGCAAGGCGCGGAGGCTGGCCGGCCCGCGTGTACGATATTCATGAGGCAATCTTCGGCCGCCGCCCGCCCGCCCGTCCCATTCCCAGCCCCCGCCGCGGAGGGTCGGCGCCGCGGCCCCGCTCGTGGGCACGCCCCGAGGCCCAGCGTGGCGCCGCCCTTGGCACGCCCGCCCCAAAGGCAGGAGGGCACGGGGCACGGGGCACTGGGGGGGGGGGGGGGCGAGACCAGGGCGAGACTCATACTTCAGCCTAAATGATTTAACAGAGAACAAAACAGAGTACAAAAGTATGAATAACTGAAAGAGCAAAATAATAAATGAAAGAACGAAAGAAAGGATGAATAAATAAAAAAAGAAAGGTCGAAACACAGAAAGGAAAAAAGAAACAACGAGAATGAATGACATTTATGATGAAAAGGGGGAGAGAGAGAGAGAGAGAGAGAGAGAGAGAGAGAGAGAGAGAGAGAGAGAGAGAGAGAGAGAGATTAGATTTAATTATGGAGTGAGACAAGTCGTGTGGTTTGATTGACTTGAAGCGTCTGAAACTTACATAAACACCGTTCCAGACACACTACCTGGAACTCGCCTTGAATGGCGCGTATAACTTCCTCGAAACCCTATCCAAGAATGACGGCCCTCTTCTCGTGTCCACTTCCTCAGTTTTAATTATTAGGTCATTCATTCTCTCGTTCTTTCTTTTTCCTTTTCCTTTTCTTTCTTTTTCTTTCATTCTTTTTCTTATTCGTTCTCCCTCTCCTTCGTTCATTCCTTCTCTTTTGTTTCTTTTATGATTCTTTTTTTCCTTTATTGCTTTCGTTCATTCCATCCTTTTTTTCTTTCTCACTCATACATTCTCTTTTTCTTTCATTCTTTTTACTCGTTCTTTCTCTTATTCGTTCTTTCATTCCTTCTCTTTTTTGTTCCTTCTTTGATTCTTTCTTCCTTTTTTCTATCATTTTTTTCTTCATTCATTCATTCAATCTTTCATTCATTCTTTCTTTCTTTCTTTAGTATTAGTACCGAATAGTCTAGTAAAGAGCGACATGTTGCAGGAAAAAAAATATATCACCTGTAATTAACCGTGTGACAGGTGTGTGTGTTTCTATCCCCAGGTGTTTGGGCAGGTATCGGGGAGCGGCGTGCCTGTCTACACACCTGTGGAGACAAACGTAATTGTGCCCACACCTGCTGCAAGGTAAATACTACATCCTTTGGTTCATTCATTCTTCAGTTATACTCCTTTCCAATACATGTATGAGTGTGACTTTCTGAACTGTGAAATCTCTGGTGGGTTTATTTTTCTTATTCTTTGCTTCATTTATCTTTGTGTTGTGTCCCTTTCTCCAAGCTTCTTCTTCTCCCTCTCCCTTCAGTTCTTTCCCTTTTTTTCTCTTCTCCCTCTCATTTATATTATTCACTCTTCCCTGTTGTATTATTTTCCCACGGTATGAATGTAATTATATGTAGGGATGAGAGATAATGTTAATGGTAATGTGGTGTGAATGTAATTATATGTAGGGATGAGAGATAATGATAATGGTGATGGTGATGATGGTGGTGAGGGTGTTTTTGACAGTGATATTCGTCGAGATTATAGTGGTGGTAGTAATGGTGAAAGTGAGGCTGGGGATGATGATAATGATGATGAAAATGAAGATGGTGATGAAAATAATAATAGTTGAAGAAAAATGGTGATGATTGTGATAATGATGGAAGTAAACACAGTAATGATGATAATGATGATGGAAATGAAGATGGTGAAAAAATAATAATAGTTGAAGAAAAATGGTGATGATTGTGATAATGATGGAAGTAAACACAGTAATGATGATAATGATGATGGAAATGAAGATGGTGATGAAAATAATAATAGTTGAAGAAAAATGGTGATGATTGTGATAATGATGGAAGTAAACACAGTAATGATGATAATGATGATGGAAATGAAGATGGTGATGAAAATAATAATAGTTGAAGAAAAATGGTGATGATTGTGATAATGATGGAAGTAAACACAGTAATGATGATAATGATGATGGAAATGAAGATGGTGATGAAAATAATAATAGTTGAAGAAAAATGGTGATGATTGTGATAATGATGGAAGTAAACACAGTAATGATGATAATGATGATGAAAATGAAGATGGTGATGAAAATAATAATAGTTGAAGAAAAATGGTGATGATTGTGATAATGATGGAAGTAAACACAGTAATGATGATAATGATGATGGAAATGAAGAAGGTGATGAAAATAATAATAGTTGAAGAAAAATGGTGATGATTGTGATAATGATGGAAGTAAACACAGTAATGATGATGTTACTGGGAGTGAATATGGTGAAGATGGTGATACTGAAGGTTCTGGTGATGGTGCTGCAGGTGGGCGTGAGTGCCAAGCCGAGCAGTGGGCGTGGAGGGGAGGTGCCGGCTGTGGTGGAGGAGGTGAGGAAGAGAGCCACACACCTGCCCAACACACCTGTCAAGAAGCTCAAGGTAGGCACCCACTTTCCTAATTGGCAGGTAGCGTTTTTTCATATAATTTTTTCCTCAGATTTTTATTTTTTATTCCCAGTTGGTTGTGGCGTAAGACTTGTCATGCTGGTTTTTTTGTGGGCTAAGACTGGGTTGGCTTGCTTTCTGTTAGGGTTTAATAAATGTTGTCCTTGGCCTGTCTTTTTTTTTTTTTTGTATTTGTAAAAGTATGTGCTGATTGTTTCTTCTTGTATTAATTGCTATTTGGTCACAGCTGTTTGCTTTCGTGACTGCTGGAGACACATAGGAAGTAATAGCATGTCTTTCTTCATTGCTTTTCATTTTATTGAGTCTTGTATACGTGTTGATTATTCTGACCTCAATTTGAACACTTTTTTTTATTCATATTCTTGCGTTAAAGGAGGCACCAAGGATTGAACAGAAATAAAAAGTTGACAGCAAAAAAAAAAAAGTTGCTCATGTAAAGGTGAAAGAGCAGGATGCCTAAAGAGATGTAAACTGTTGTTGCTTCACGGGTTTGAGTGACGCGTCGTTCCTCAGGGCACCGCAGGCAGCGGGTCGGTGGACCTCTCCCAGTTCAGCTACACCCCATCCCAGTCCTTGCTGATGCCGCCCCCCGCTCCCCGCGGCAGACAGCAAGCCTTTCCTTCATATCACAAAGTTTGCCGCTTCGACGGGGACCAGACCACAGCCGGGTCTTTTGCCGGCAGGGGTCTTAACCCTCGGCCGATGAGCACACAGGGGCTCCGGAGGCACACCCAGGGGCTAACCCAGGGGGATGAGTTTCTCACAGACGATGTAATACACGAGTTCGTGAGCGAGGCCGATTTCACCGAGGAGGAGCAGACTGACGACTTCGCAGATATGGAGGCTTTCTTGGTCGACTTTGAGAAGGAGAACGTCCTCGAGGAATACGAGGACGCCTTCAGCGAGCCTCTCGAAGTCGAGGATATCCAAGGCGCAGATGTGGACACGTCGTGGGTGCAAGACCACCAGAGTCACCCCTCTCCAGCCGCCGCCAGGGGTATACGCCCCCAGCCACGGGGAGTAAGGCCAGGACAGAGGCCCGTCAGACCCCAGCATCCCATGGCCAGTCAAACTCCTAGGCCACAGCGACCCACAGGCATGCAGGTCACACGGGGTCAGGGGTCACAGAGGCCACCAGGTAGTGCTGGGCGAGGTCAGGGATTGGTCAAGCCCCCGGGGACGCACACCACCCAGGCTAAGCTGACCCGATGGCTGCAGACCGGCCAGATCACGGCGCCCCCACGCAGCCAGACCAGCCAGCCGAGTAGACCCGTGCCGAGCCAGAGCCAGCCAGTGATGCGGCCACCACAGCCACATGCCAGCCAGAGCCAGCGGTGCTTCAGGCCAGCAGGAGTTATGGCCAGTCAGGGCAGGCAGCCCCTCATACCCGCTGGACCAGTGACCACTCAGACCTTTTCACGACCCACACCTGTCACCAGCCGGAATGTGTACCCTGTGAGACCTGCAGGACCAGTAGCCTGTCAGAACATGCAGCCCCTCAGACCAGCAGGTGCCATGGCGTCTCAGAACAGACCCACAGCAGTAGCCAATCACAACACTCAGCCCCCAAGACCCAGAGCTGCGGTCAGTCAGAACTCACAGCCCTTCAGACCAGCAGCAGTAGGGATCAATCAAAATATGCGGTTCGTTAGACCAACAGGAGCAGTACCCAGTCAGAACACACAGTCCTTCAGACCCATGGCTGTCCCCTCTAGAAACACACAGCCCCAGAGGTCATCAGGAGCGATGCCCACTCAGAACACACAGGCCTTCAGACCTTTAGGATCCCAGACAGGCCAGACCTATAGACCAGCCGGCCCTCCAGGAGCAACGACCATGCAAGGGTACGGTCCTTCCCCCCAACACACCAACACCCAGGCCCTTCAGTCACAGGCTCAGCCCAGAGATGCAGGGCCATCACAGGGCAGCCAGCAGGCCTTGGGAGCCACATTCCAGGCCACAATGGCTCTTGTCACCCCCTCTCAAAGACCACTTCAGACGCAGGCACCTCGAGGGCCAGCCACCCAGCCGTCTGCCCCCACCAGACAGGCGCCACAGACCAGCTACCAACCGTTCAGGCCGTCGTATGCACCGGGCGGACAGGTGAAGGATGCCGGAGAGTCCTCGGGGTGGCAAGGCAGCCAAACCGTCCCTTGCATGCAGGGGGAGGGCGCCGTGCAGTTGCAAGAAGGAGGCGAGGCCAATCAGGAGCATGGAGGAGGAGGAGGATGGGCACACACCAGCACCTCCCACGGGGGTCACCCTTACAGCACACTCCCCCGCACCACCGATGCCGTGACTCCAGGGGCAGCAGGCACTCTCACAGCCTCACAGACCTTCGGGGCACCGTGGCAGCAGCAGCAGCAGCAGTACTCAGCCAGTGACTGTCTGTGGGGCCCGCAGGGAGGCAGCAGCCTGAAGCAGTTTTCCCTGCCGGCTGCTGGCATTGAAAGCTCCTCCGTCAGTGAGCCGCCAGCCGCCCCTCACGACGCCCCCCCGCCCCCCCTCATCACCAGTACGGCAGACACAGCCTTCACCTCACTTGAATCTGAATACCAAAGCAGTGTTGCCTCCTCCAGCAGCCGCGGCCATTACTGGTCCAACATATCGCAGCTCCAGCCACTGTCAGAGTCACCCGCAGGGGACCGCCGCGCCGCGCCGCACGCCAGGCCGATGGCGGGGGTCAGGCCGCTCGTGGTTGGCGGCGCCTCAGGCAGGAAAAGGGAGCCCGACCCCTTCTCTCACCTGACCAAGGAATGGGACGAGGTGCAGCGAGGGCGGGGTAAGGGCAGGCTCAGCAACATCAGCCTCCCGGCGGCCTCGCCTCGCCGCCCGGAGCGGCAGGCTCCCCCCACCCCCACCCCCACCCCCACGCCGGCCCCGGGGGGACAGGATGACGAGTGGCGTGACCTGGAGATGTTCCAGTGGTGTCGCCGGCAGGAGAGGCTCGCTCTGCACTCCCTGTACAAACGGGACCACCAAGGCGAGGCCCATCACTCGCCCACTGAGCTGGCCTCCAAGGGCCGCCCCGCCAGGGAACACACGCTCCAGGGCAGCAGGTTGCAGATCACCTACGACAACGGCAGCCAGGGCCCCGTTGTGGGCGTGGGGCTGAGCGGCGTTGGCGGCGCCCAACAGAAAATCAACATTAACTTGTCCAGCCTGGACCGCGGCGCCACGACCAGCACACAGGTGAGCCACGCCAACTTGCGTCTTGTCCGGCCAAATAATTGTTTAGGGAAATATGTACAGATAAAGAAAAAGTTCCGTGTAGTAATGGATGTAAAACTTGGAAGTCATGACTTAAAAATAGCTTGGAGATCAATATGAATCCTTGACAATGAAAGCTCGGCCAGAGTGTGGGTGACAAGGACCCTCGTGCGCACCGCAGCACCGCCAGCCCCGCTAACAACCCACCTGTCTTGCAGGGCGTCGAGGAGCCGCAGGTGCGAGGCATACTCAAGAAACCTACTCAGAGGTGAGTCTTGAGGGCGGGGGTCAGGGGGGGGAGGTGCCTTGTTCCCTCGTCAGTGACCAGCGCCGCGCCGCCCGCCGTGGCTGCGGGCAGAGAATAGCAGCTGATTAAAAGCTGGGGCGTTGGTGGCGCCCCTTTGTCCGCCGCGGCCACTAGACCCGCGGGGGTGGAGGGTGGGGCAGGAGTGGCCTGGAGAGGAGTACACTCTTGCTTTGTGCTCATGGAGAGAGAGAGAGAGAGAGAGAGAGAGAGAGAGAGAGAGAGAGAGAGAGAGAGAGAGAGAGAGAGAGAGAGAGAGTACAAAACTTCATAGGTCTTACCATGCAGTTACGTATATCAAAACGCATGACAAATATGAACTCTTACTTTCCCTTCTCTCCTCACGCCTTCTTGCTCTCCCCTACTCTATCCTTTTATTCTCGACTCCCCTTTCCTCCTCCCTTATCCTCGTCTCTCTCCTTGCGCTGCAGACACCTAACTTTCCTGCTTATTCCTTCCCCTCTCCCCTCCCTCACCCTGCTGCCTCCATATCGTTGTGGTGACGGCGTGTCTCTCCGCAGCTCGTGGTGTGTCCCGGACATCTACGAGGGCATCGACTGAGGGCGCCGCGGTAAGTACCCTGCTGCTGACGGTGGAGGAGGAGGAGGAGGAGGAGGACTAACAAGAGCAGGATGGAGAGGAGACGGAGGAGGAGTTAGCAAGGAGGGCAATGACTACAGTACATATGGAAGAGGAGGAGGAGGAAGATGAGGAGGTAGTTGAGAGGTGATATTAGTAACAGTGATCATGGAGGAGGAGGAGGAAGAGGAGGAGGAGGTGAAAGCCATAGAAGAGGAGCAGAAGGAGGTGAAGGAGGTAGTGCATATGATAGGGAGTAGAAGGATAGAGTGATATAGGATAGGAGAGGAAGGAAGGAGTAGCAAGAAGAAGAAGAAGAGGAAAAGGAGATGCTTATAATCGGAAGTAAAATGAGGCGGAGATTGATAGAATAGAAGAGTAACAAATGGATAGAGAAATTAGGATGTAGTAGAGAGAAGAAAAAGTGGATAACAGAGAGAAGGTGAGGATAGAAGATGGTTAGGTCAAGTATTAAGAAAGCTAGGATTATAATTTTTAGGCCATTAAAATTTGTTATGTATTAGTATATGATTTTCAGCGTTCTTCAAATATCGTTAACTTATAGACGAGATATGACTGTGTTCATTTGCTATAATAGAGAGACAAGGTAAGGATATAATATGGTTAGGTCAAGTATTTAGAAAGTTAGAATTATAATTTTTAGGCCATTGAAATTTGTTATGTATTAGTATATGATTTTCAGCGTTCTTCAAATATCGTTAACTTATAGACGAGATACGACTGTGTTCATTTGCTATAATAGAGAGACAAGGTAAGGATATAATATGGTTAGGTCAAGTATTTAGAAAGTTAGAATTATAATTTTGAGGCTATTGAAATTTGTTATGTATTAGTATATGATTTTCAGCGTTCTTCAAATATCGTTAACTTATAGACGAGATACGACTGTGTTCATTTGCTATAATAGAGAGACAAGGTGAGGATAGACTATGGTTAGGTCAAGTATTTAGAATAGGATAATTTTTAGGCTATTGAAATTTGTTATGTATTATGATTTTCAGCGTTCTTCAAATTTCGTTAACTTATGTACAGACAAGATACGATTGTGTTCATTTTGGAGAGAGACGAGGTAAGGATAAAATATGGTTAGGTCAAGTATTTAGAAAGTTTGGATTATAATTTTAGGCCATAGAAATTTGTTATGTTTTAGTATATGATTTTCAGCTTTCTTCAAATTTCGTTAACTTATGTACAGACAAGATGCGATTGTGTTAATTTTGGAGAGAAACAAGGTAAGGATAAAATATGGTTAGGTCAAGTATTTAGAAAGTTTGGATTATAATTTTAGGCCATAGAAATTTGTTATGTTTTAGTATATGATTTTCAGCGTCCTTCAAATTTCGTTAACTTATGTATAGACGAGATACGATTGTGTTCATTTTGACGGTCACACTTCGGTATCGGGTTAAATATTTGCTTTAATTTCATCTATTTTTGTGACGTAAGTAGAATTGTTATGATTGCTTGATTTTTTTCTTATGATATGGGTGCTGTTTTTTTCTTTTTAAATTTTTTTGCTTGTTACTTCGTGTTAATATTTTCTTTGCGGTTACTCAGTGGTATTTTTTAGAGGGGGTCTGAGTTACTCCATGTTAATAATTTTGCTGTTCATTTATTAGTTGTTATTTTCCGCATATAATTTTGCTTTCTATTTATTTATTTATTTATTATGTTACTCTATGCTCTTTTTTTTATTTGATCGGTGCCTTTTTTTTAACTTTCTCGGGGCTTTTTTTCATTATTGTTTCCTTTTTTTTTGCCCTTAAACTGTTTCCTTTACTATAAAAAAAAAAGTTAGTTATTTCGTGTTAATTTTACCGCATACGATCTGTGTTTTAACTTTACTTTTTTGTTCATTTATTTTTTGGCTGTTACTTCGGGTGAATTTTGACCTTTGAGTTCGGGAGAGGGAGGGAGGGGGGGGGGAGTGCTTGAAAGAATTTTAGACTGTGAACCTTAATTCTCTTCACACACACACACATCACATAACTAACTTTCCCGGGGCTTTTTTTCATTATTATATCCTTTTTTTGCCCTTGAACTGTTTACTGTAAAAAAAATGTTAGGCCTAGTTATTTCGTGCTAATTTTACCGCATACGATCTGTGCTTTAACTTTACTTTTTTGCTCATTTATTTTTTGGCTGTTACTTCGCGTGAATTTTGACCTTTGAGTTCGGGAGAGGGAGTTGGGTGGGGGTTAAGTGCTTTAAAGAATTCTAGACTCGGAACCTAAATTCTCTTAATCACACAGACTTATTTACATTTATACATACTGTTTTGTGCTGGACTCGAGAATGTGTTGACCTGAGTATTGCTGTGTTAGGTTACGGGAAGTGCTTGAAAGAATTATAGACTCGGAACCTAAATTCTCTTAATCACACAGACTTATTTACATTTATACTTATTTACGGTTTTGTGCTGGACTCGAGAATGTGTTGACCTGAGTATTGCTGTGTTAGGTTACGGAAAGTGCTTGAAAGAATTATAGACTCGGAACCTAAATTCTCTTAATCACACAGACTTATTTACATTTATACTTATTTACGGTTTTGTGCTGGACTCGAGAATGTGTTGACCAGAGTATTGCTGTGTTAGGTTACGGAAAGTGCTTGAAAGAATTCTAGACTCGGAACCTGAATTCTCTTAATCACACAGACTTATTTACATTTATACATACTGTTTTGTGCTGGACTCGAGAATGTGTTGACCTGAGTATTGCTGTGTTAGGTTACGGGAAGTGCTTGAAAGAATTCTAGACTCGGACCCTTAATTCTCTTAATCACACAGACTTATTTACATTTATACATACTGTTTTGTGCTGGACTCGAGAATGTGTTGACCTGAGTATTGCTGTGTTAGGTTACGGGAAGTGCTTGAAAGAATTATAGACTCGGAACCTAAATTCTCTTAATCACACAGACTTATTTACATTTATACATACTGTTTTGTGCTGGACTCGAGAATGTGTTGACCAGAGTATTGCTGTGTTAGGTTACGGGAAGTGCTTGAAAAAATTCTAGACTCGGAACCTAAATTCTCTTAATCACACAGACTTATTTACATTCATACTTGCTGTTTTATGCTGGACTCGAGAATGTGTTGATCTGAGTATTGCTGTGTTAGGTTACGGAAAGTGCTTGAAAGAATTCTAGACTCGGAACCTTAATTCTCTTAATCACACAGTCATTTACATTCATACTTGCTGTTTTGTGCTGGACTCGAGAATGTGTTGACCTGAGTATTGCTGTGTTAGGTTAGGCGGCATTTTCATCATTTTTTTGTTTTTGTTTTGAACTTGCCGCGCGTGGAATGGAGAGCTTTTTATTAGTATTTTTTGTTTTGTTTACACACTGTTATTTTGCTTACGTACGAATTTTATTTACTTTTTTACTTCCTCATGATATTTTTCCACCACCTCTTTTACTTAGGAGAAAAGGAGAGGAATATAATAGAAAAAAAAAAAAAACACACACAGGTAAAGCAGGAGGATAAGAAAATGGAAGAGGGGAAATTGAGAGGGAGAGAGAGTGATAAGTATTGCTGTGTTGGGTTGGGCGGTATTTTCATCATGTTTTGTTTTTGTATCGAACTCTTGCCGCGCGTGGAATGGAGAGCTTTTTATCCCTGTTTGTTTTCTGTTTACACACTGCTTGTTGTTTTGTTTACGTATAAGACAAAACAATCCTACCTTCTTTACTTGTTCATGTTATATAGTCACCACCTCTTTTACTTAGGAGAAAAGGAGAGGAATATAATAGAAAAAAAACACAGGTAAAGCAGGAGAATAAGAAAGGGGAAGAGAGAGAGAGACATTGACAGCGAATGGGGAAGAAATTATGTAAAAAATAACTCTTCTTTTATTTAGGAGGACAAAAGGAGAGGATATAGGAGGAAAAGGTTGAGAGAGAGAGAGAGCGAGAGAGAGAGAGAGGAAACTTCATGATGGTGTAGGAATGATGTATGAAATAACTCTCTCTCTCTCTCTCTCTCAGGTATTCCTATGACCAGCATGTCTGTAAATGTCACCTTTCATGATATTCCAGGTTGTTATCGAGCCTTCAGTGCGTGTCCATGGGCGCGCTCAGGTGGGGAGGAGGGGGGGGAGGAAAAAAAAAGAGGGGAGGAGGAGGCAGTGGGAGAGAGAGTGGGAGGAATAGAAGAGGGTAAGGGGAGGAGGAGGAGGGGGAGAAGGGAGTGGGAGGAAGAAAAGAGGGGAAAGGAAGAGAGGGAGAGGAGGAGGAGAGGAAGAGGATGTGGGAGGAAGGGAAGAGAGAGGAGGAGGAGGGGAGGAAGAAAAGATGGGAGGGAAAGGGGGAAGAGAGGGGGCGTTTTGGTCTTTTTTTTTCTGTGTGTGTGTGTGTGTGTGTGTGTGTGTGTGTGTGTGTATGCGTGTGTGTGTGTGTCTATCTGTTGGGTGCATCTCGTGTCAATAGTTTATCTCTGGAAAACCATGAAGGAAAACAGAGAGCTCTCTCTCTCTCTCTCTCTCTCTCGAAATAGCTATGTTGTGGATACTTCGAATTCTTCTTCTTTGAGAGAGAGAGAGAGAGAGAGAGAGAGAGAGAGAGAGAGAGAGAGAGAGAGAGAGAGAGAGAGAGAGAGAGAGAGAGAGAGAGAGAGTGTATATAGTGATCGAATATAACATTTCATGCCAACCACAACACACACACACACACACACACACACACACACACACACACACACACACACACACACACACACACACACACACACACTAACTCAAGACACCCGTATGCTGTGGTGTTGTTGGCTCACTATGGAGTTAAGGAATCCCAGAAGACTGCACCTGATTTAGACAAGTGGGCGATGTGGGCAGGAGAATGGATGGCCGACTGGCTGACTGACTGGCTGACTGGGTGACTGACTGACTGGCTGGGCGATTGACTGGGTGACTGGCTGGCTAAGCTGACTGATTGCCGGAGTGACTTAGTAACTGGTTTGCTGAGTGACTGACTAACTGATTGACTGACTGACTGACTGATTGATTGAGTGACTAACTGATTGATTGAGTGACTGACTGATTGATTGAGTGACTGACTGATTGATTGAGTGACTAACTGATTGATTGAGTGACTGACTGATGGATTGAGTGACTAACTGATTGACTGACTGACTGACTGATGGAATGACTGGCTGGCTGGGTGGCTGACTGGCTATCTTGGTGACTTTCTGACTGACTGGGTGACTGAGTAAATAGCTGGCTTGATAGATGGTAGTGTATTTAGTTGACTGGTTAGAAGGATAGTTGATTGACTGACTAACTGACTGACTGACTGACTGGGTATGTAAATAATTGGCTGACAGACTGAATGGATGACTGACTAACTGGCTGACAAATTGGATGGCTAACTTACTGACTGACTGACTGACTGACTGACTGACTGATTGACTAACTAATTAACATCATTACTGCAGAAGAAAAAAAAGCCCTTGGGAAGAGATGAGACTTAGAGATGGGGGCGGAAGGGGTATCGAACTGGTGACACGTAATAGGGGTGACGACATTTAGCCAACAAAGCCATGCAAGCACCCAGCAGCCTTTTGTACGGGCAGTGAAAGGCTCCCTGTGTTCGCTTGTTGAGGGTGATAATCTCCCTTTTCTTGCTTGAGTCTGCTTGAAAGGGTTGTGGAGGGGAGAAGGGGGGAGGGAAGAGGGGTGACCATGGGGGAGTTTTTCTTTTTTTTTTATAGCAGAGGAGTCAGTTCAAGGGCATAAAAAAAGGAAACAAATGTGAAAAAAAGCCCGCTACTCACTGCTCCTAAAATCCTCAATTAGGTTAGAGGTTTCCTGGGGTGTGGGGGTGAAGGGGGAGAGGAGAAGGGGTTGAGGAGGGGTGAGGTTAGGTGAGTGATGTTAGTTTAAGATGTGTATTGTTTTAGAATTGAGGTTTTCTTGGGGTTGTGGGTATGTGTTGAGGGGGAGAAGAAAGGGTTGAAGGGGGAGAGGAGATAAGGTTATGGTGGGGAGATGCGGTTGGTTGGGTGGAGGTGATGGTTTAAAGATGCTGTGAAATGTCTAAGAATTGAGGTTTTCTTGAGTTTATGGGTATGTGTTGAGGGGGAGAAGAAAGGGTTGAAGGGGGAGAGGAGATAAGGTTATGGTGGGGAGATGCGGCTGGTTGGGTGGAGGTGATTGTTTAAAGATGCTGTGAAATGTCTAAGAATTGAGATTTTCTTGAGATTATGTGGTGAGGGGATATGGGAAGGGTTGAAGGGGAAAATGGAAAGGGTTATTGTGAGGGTGATAGTGAGGTGGTGATGGTGGTGGCAAGTTAGGACGTTGTGAAAACTAGTAGAATTGAGATTTTCTTGGTGTGCATGTAGTGGGAGTAAAGTAAGGATTGGAATCTGTTTGAAGGGATTATGGTGAAGGCGGTGTGGGGAGGGGAGGGTAAGAGCTGATAGTGACGATGGTAGTTTGGGAGACTTTCAAATGTCCTAGAGTTGAGGTTTTCCTGGTGTTGTGTGTTTAGGTAAGAAGGAAAAAAATAAAGACTTGTGAGGTGAGGGAGAGAGGGAAAGAGGGTTGTTATGTTGAGGGGCAGAGAGAGGATGAGAGAGAGAAGGCAATGAGGTTGAGAGGAAGAAATAGGGAAGGTTGTGAGGTGAGGAGAGTGAGAGATAGAGAGAGTTTAGAGGTTAGTAATATTGAAGGAGAGTAGAAATATAGGTTTTGGATGCTGTGAAATAACCTCTGAAATTAAGATGTCTGGGAAGGGGAAAGTCAAGTGTGTGTGTGTGTGTGTGTGTGTGTGTGTGTGTGTGTGTGTGTGTGTGTGTGTGTGTGGTTGCTAGTAGTCGCTTGCTGCTATTTCTCGAGGGTCTGTAGTGGTCCTTGAAGTGTCGAGGAGGAGGAGAAGCAGAGAGTCCTTATGGAAGAGGAGGAGGAGGAGGAGGAGGAAGAGGAGGAGGAGGAGGGAAGAATAATGGAAGGCATAGCATGAGGAGGTTTGGAGACTGGAAGAGAGAGAGAGAGAGAGAGAGAGAGAGAGAGAGAGAGAGAGAGAGAGAGAGAGAGAGAGAGAGAGAGAGAGAGAGAGAGAGAGAGACTGGGAAAGACAAAAGTGGTGGTGGTGGTGGCGGAGGGAGGCAACACACACACACACACACACACACACACACACACACACACACACACACACACACACATAAATCATTGAAAAAGACGTAGAAATAATTGATTCGTTAGGCTTTAGATGGGAAGGAGAGATAAGAAAAAACGGGAAGACAAAGAAAATGGGGAACAGTTATATTATCTTGCTTTCCTTCTTTACTTCCCCTCTTTCCCCTTCTCTTCATTTCCCTTCCTCTTTTTCCTTTCCCTTCTCCTCCCTTCCTATAGCTTATTCTGTCTTCATTTCCTCACTTCAGATTGAACTCACTAATCTTTTTGCCTTCTCCATATCCCTCCTCCTTTCTCCCTTTCCCTTCTCCTCCCTCTTCATTTCCCTTCCCCTTCTTCCTTTCCCTTCTCCTCCCTAACTTTATCTCATTTTCTCTTCCTTTCCTCACTGCAAATTCAACTCACTATTTTTTTTCCATTCTCTTCATTTCCCTTCCCTATTCTTCCTTTCATTTCTCCTCCCTCTTCATTTCCTTCCCCCCTTCTTCCTTTCCCTTCTCCTCCCTTCCTTTATCTCACTCTCTCTTTCTCTCCTCACTGCAAATTCAACTCACTATTTTTTTTCCATTCTCTTCATTTCCCTTCCCTATTCTTCTTTTCATTTCTCCTCCCTCATCATTTCCCTTCCCTTTCTTCCTTCCCTTCTCCTCCCTTCCTTTATCTCACTTTCTCTCCTCACTACAAATTCAACTCTATAATCTTTTTTCTTTATGGACTTAAGTGCTAAATATTTAATCCAATTCCAAGGCTATTTATGGAAGATTATGAAGATTAGTTACGATCCTTTCTGCTCCCCTTCCTTCCGTTATGGGTGAAGAAAGGAGGAGGAGGAGGAGGAAGAGGAAGAGGAGGAGGAGGAGGAGGAGGAGCTGGGTAGGCCTCTCTATTTTGCCCGATTCAAGTGTAATTCCTCCTGTCTACTTTCTCCTCCTCCTCCTCCTCCTCCTCCTCCTCCTCTCTCCTCCTTTCTCTTTCTCTCAATCTAATCTAACAACCTCCTCCTCTCTTCACACACCTTCTCTTCCCCTTTCGTCTCCTCCCTTCTTCCCCTTCCTTCATGTTTCTTCTTTCTCTCCTCTAACCTTTCCTACCTTCCTTCCCTTACCTCACTTCCCCTCATATCTTCCCTTCCTCTTCCTCCTTCCTTCCTCCTTATTCCGTATCCTTGTACCCCTTAGTTCCTCCCTCACCTCTCCCTTCCTTCCTTCCTTCTCTCCCTCCTTCCCCTCCTCCTCCCTTCTCTTCCCTCCTTTCTCTTCCCATACTTCCTATACTTAAGGGAGCATAGAGGACGCCGTGACCTCTATCTTTGACCTCAACCTTCGTCTTCCCTTACTCCTACCTTTCGTAATATTTCTCCTCTTCCTCTTCCTCCTCTTCCTTCCTCTCTCTTTCTTTCTCTTCTTCGTGTCCTTGCTTCCCCCTTCCTGTCTTCCTTTACTTTCTTCTTTCCTCCCTTCCCTTTCTTTATCTTCCCTTCTCCCATTTCTCCACTGGAACAATCTTCCCTCAGAAGTAGTAAATGCGAGTACCATCAACTCCTTCAAGTATAGAATCGACCGTCATTTCGCTGCGTCGGGAGTAAACTGAATAACGAGGTGCTGTCATCTGCTCTTCAATATCGAGGTGCTTTCATCTGCTCCTCAAGCCCCAAGTGGCTGTCGAGCAGATTAAATCACCCAAGCGGGCAACCTCGTAATGAGCCAGTAGACTTTCTGTTGCCTGCATTTCCATGTTTCCCTCTCATCCCTTCCCTTGCAGCTCCTTTCCCCTTCCTCTTCCTTCCAGTCCCCTCCCTTCCTTTCCCTTCCCTTTTTTTCCCTTTCCCTTCTTTCCATTCTCTTCTCTTCCTTTCTCTTCACCGTTTCTTCCTTATCTTTCCTCCTCTTCGTATTTTGCCATCGTCTTTTTTACTCTATTTCCTCTTGTTCCTTCTTATCCTCCTCCTCCTCCTCCTCCTCCTCCTCCTCCCCTTCGTGAAATACCTCCCTCCTCCTCCTCCTTCATATTCTCTCCCTCAGTTCTCCCTTTCACCTCCGCCCCTCCATCACCTCTCCCTCCTCCCTCCATCTTCCTTTTTCTCCGCCAAACGGCTCTCTCTGATTCAACTTCCCTCCCTGTCTCTCTCCCTCCATCCCTATTCTTCCCTCTCTCTCCCTCACCCCCTTTATCTCTCCCTCTCCCTCCCTCCCTCCTCGCTACTCCTTTCCCTTCTTCTCTCCCTCTCCTCCCTCTCTCCCCCCTTCTCTCCCAGCATCCCCCTTCCCTCTCCATTCCTCTCTTCACATCTCTATCTTCTCCCTCTCCCTCTCTCTCTCTCTCCCTCCCTCCCTCTCTCTCCTTTCTCTCCATCATTCCTCCTTCCCTTTGTATGGACGTAAGAAAACTCAACTAAGATTTATCGGTGTGTGTGTGTGTGTGTGTGTGTGTGTGTGTGTGTGTGTGTGTGTGTGTGTGTGTGTGAGAGAGAGGTCAAAGGGAAGGGAAGAAAGGGGAAAGTAAAGGAAGGAAGGGGAAGGCAAGGGAACGAACAAGAGAAAGGAATGAAAGGGGGAAGGAAGAGGAAGCGAAAAGAGAAGGAAAGGAAGGAAGGAAAGGGGAAACGAAGTGAATGTTAAAGAAGGGAAGGAAAAGAAGGAAGAAGGGAAGAGAAAGGAGGGGTAATGGAGGGAAGGAAATGGATAAGAGGAAGGAGAAAAGAATGGAGAGGAGGAAAGAGAAGTGAAGGATGTGTGTGTGTGTGTGTGTGTGTGTGTGTGTGTGTGTGTGTGTGTGTGTGTGTGTGTGTGTGTCTTAAATATCGAGGTTGAAGATAAAAAAAAAAATTACTCTTTTCTTAATCCTCTTTTCCATACATAAATTATCGGTCTTTTATCTCTCATTAATTTTTTTTCAGAGGATTAGGAGCAAAAAAAAATAATTAGACTTGTCATTCCGATTAACTTTCACTCGTCAGACCAACCGAGGCTAAAATTGAGAGGGATTAGGAAGAGTTGTTTTATGTTATTGATTCTGTTATTGTTTGTCTTTTAATAGTTCTTTAGTCTCCCAATTCTTGCTGAGGGCGGTAATGGAGTCTTGTTCAGCTTCTTCATTGACGTTTACTTCTATTCAGTTTTTATGAGGTTGGAAAGAGTTATGTGATATTTCGTTATTTTATTATGTTATTTCGCCTTTTAAATTTTTCATTAATCCTGCTAGTGATTTTTTGGGGGGCGTTTTCATGTATTTTTTAGGGTGGATAGTTTTTGAGAGGCTAGGAAAAGTTACATGTTATTGCATTTGTTATTTTTGTTTTGTTTTAATTAGTTCTTTCATCTTTTAATTGTATCTGAGGGCGGTAATGGAGTTTTGTTCAGCTTCTTCATTGACGTTTACTTCTGTTTAGTTTTTATGAGGTTGGAAAGAGTTATGTGATGTTTCGTTATTTTTTTATGATCTTTCGCCTTTCAATTGATTCTTCTTCATTTATATTTACTTCTGTTTAGTTTTTAAGACGGAGTTATATGATGTTTCCTTCATATTCTCTCCCTCCAGCTCTCCCTTTCACCTCCGCCGCTCCATCACCCTCTCAATATTTCCTGTGTAAGTACGAACAGGAGAGGTCGCTTACAAACAGGCGGAGAGATGCCTTAAGGGGGCTATTACACTGGGCAAATTTTCCGTGGATCTTCAGTCAAACCACGATTTCCGTTGGCGTGGTTCTCATATTTCCGTGGTTTTCTGACGTGTCCAAAATCTTCCAAAGCTACGGTAGAGTTCCTTGAAGGACGACGGTATTACTCACCATCATCATCATCAGCAATAACAAGAAACAAGAGAGAACCACGCCAGCGGATATCGTGGTTTGACTGAAGATCCACGGAAAATTTGCCCAGTGTAATAGCTCCTTAAGGCATCTCTCCGCCTGTTTGTAAGCGACCTCTTCTGTTCGTACTTACACAGGAAATATTGAGAGGGTGATGGAGGGGCGGAGGTGAAAGGGAGAGCTGGAGGGAGAGTATCAAGTCAAGTATCTACTAACAACCGCCTTTCACCACTTGGCAGGCGGAGAAAAGTATTGGTAGGGGTCGAGCGTCACTTTATTTATAGCTGTTTTTTATGCGTACACTCCCCTTCAGCGCCTTTTCTTGACGGGGCGACTATAGAAGGAGACAGAATTTATGGTCAGCCTTCATAGCCTCCCTTCACAACTTGGTATTCAGGAGTCAAGTGGATGTGGTCAACTTGGCGACAGGTTAAGTTTACGTCTGTCCTGGTAGTGTTGTGTATCTTGGTCTAAGAGGAGTGGAGAAGAGAGGGGGGAGAGGAGTGGGGAAGAGAGAGGGGGAGAGGAGTGGAGAGAGAGAGGGGGGAGGAGTGGAGAAGAGAGAGGGGGAGAGAAGTGGAGAAGAGAGAGGTGGAGAGGAGTGGAGAGAAGAGTGGGGAGGAGTGGAGAAGAGAGAGGGGGAGAGGAGTGGAGAGACAGAGTGGGGAGGAGTGGAGAAGAGAGAGGGTGATAATACAGCTGAGAGGGAAGAGGAATTACAGGGAGGGAGAAAAAGGGAGGGAAGGGAGATAAGGAAGGAGGTTTTTGGGGGTAAGGGAGTTCTGAATGTGCACTGTTTTCAAGGGAGAGAAGGAGGCAGGTAAAAGGGAGAAGGAAGAAAAGGAGGAAGATGTAGTGTGGTTTATCTTGTCTAAAAGGCACTGGAAAAAGAGTATCTTGTTTTTTATTCTGTTTTAGTCTTTGTTTTATTTATGTATTTATTTTGTCAACGCGGTGCCAGGAGAAGAAAGTGTCATCGACCTTCCATTATGTTATTCTTCGTTTTCTTTATCTTGTCAAATCGATGCCGGTCAGAGAGTTGCATTATGGAGTCTTGAATCTTCTACTCCTCTTTTTCTCTACCTTGCCAAAACGGTATCGGTTAGAGAAATTCATATATTTAGTTCTAAATCTCACACATTTCGTTTTCTTTATCTTGTCAAAACGGTATCGGTTAGAGAAAGTCATATATGTAGTCCTAAATCTCACACATTTCGTTTTCTTTATCTTGCCAAAACGGTATCGGTTAGAGAAAGTCATATATGTAGTCCTAAATCTCACACATTTCGTTTTCTTTATCTTGCCAAAACGGTATCGGTTAGAGAAATTCATATATATAGTTCTAAATCTCACACATTTCGTTTTCTTTATCTTGCCAAAACGGTATCGGTTAGAAAAAGTCATATATATAGTTCTAAATCTCACACATTTTGTTTTCTTTATCTTGCCAAAACGGTATCGGTTAGAGAAAGTCATATATATAGTTCTAAATCTCACACATTTCGTTTTCTTTATCTTGTCAAAACGGTATCGGTTAGAGAAAGTCATATATGTAGTCCTAAATCTCCTTCTTCATCTTGTCAAAACGTTATCAGTTATAATATATGTATATATAAAATCTATCAACATTTTTTTTTTATCTTGTCAAAACGGTATCGGTTAGAGAAAGTCATATATGTAATTCTGAATCTCACACATTTCGTTTTCTTTATCTTGTCAAAACGGTATCGGTTAGAGAAAGTCATGTATGTAATTCTGAATCTCGTACTCTTCGTTTTCTACACCTTGTCAAAACGGTGTTGGTTGAAGAGAGTTATTTAGTTTGTAGACCTAAATTTCTTTGTGTTCGATTTCTATATCTTGTCAAAACACCGGTGATCTAAGAGAGAATCCTTTGTGTAGTCCTAAATTTTCCACTCACCGTTTTCTGTCTTTAAGCGATGCGGGTAAAAAAAAAAAAAAAGAAGTGACATTATCCTCTCCAAGTCTTCCTGCACCACTTAGGTCACTGACATGTAGAGGGTGTGAGCGCAAGAACCCTTTGTAGTGCACTTGGTAATCGATTCCACCCACGTCTTTCAAGTGTCGGTGTGAAAGACTTGAATGCTTTATAGTTCTCTTGTATTATTTGAGCATCAGCCACAAGCATTTATTCCATCGCTTTCCACGTCATTTCAACACCTTCGAGGATCATAGGAGAGAGAAACAGGCTCGAATTCCTTCACTTTCGCTTCTCACATCAACTATTTCTAAAGGTCAAAGAGGGGGTCAGTCGGGTTCTAATGAGTGTTTCCTTAGGTTCACGGTACAGAAGAAGGGTCAAACTACCACCAGGGTCATAAAACTACTACTGGAAATGCCCACAACTCCTACGAAAGCCTTGTCAAATATGTGTTCTTGGGCGGCGAAATGTCTTATGATACGACTCCTAATGTTTCTCGTATTATCTGAACATCACCCACAAGCACTTACTCCATCGCTTTCCATGTCATTCCAACACCTTCGAGGATCATAAGTGAGAGAAACAGACTTGGATTCCTTATGTTTCTCGTATTATCTGACCATCACCCACAAGCACTTATTTCATCGCTTTTCACGTGACTCCAACAACTTCGAGGATCACGGGAGAGAGAAACAGGCTTGGATTCCAAATGTTTCTCGTATTATCTGAACATCAGCCCACAATCTAATCTAATTCCTCTTTAGTACACCATTCAGACACATTTAAGGATCACAAAAGGGAAGCAGGATACACGTCGATCATATTCTTTTTCCTGACAATCCAACACTTCTGATCAGAGAGAGAGAGAGAGAGAGAGAGAGAGAGAGAGAGAGAGAGAGATACAAACAGGCAAACACACATACAGACAGACAGACAGAAACAGACAGACAGACAGACATACATCCAGCTGAGAGAGAGAGAGAGAGAGAGAGAGAGAGAGAGAGAGAGAGAGAGAGAGAGAGAGAGAGAGAGAGACAAATTTAGTCATCAAGGTAGAGCATCCTTCTAAGTTTCCTTCTAACTTTAAAAAATCGCGAGTTTACTTCTAGAATCCTTACAAGCTGCCAAAAATGTGAGTCTTCGAGGGGTACCTACTACATATACAGCCTTAAAAAAATATATATCTTGCTTTCACTCAGAGTCACTCACATATTGCCTTGAGTTACTGACACGGAGCAAATTCTTGAGTTGCTAATGGTTTGTTTGCTCAGGTAAGTCACGGAGATGCTTTATGAGATACTTTGCTTCTTGCTTTATGAGATACTTTGCTTCTTGCTTTATGAGATACCTTGCTTCTTGTTTTATGAGATACTTTGCTTCTTGCTTTATGAGATACTTTGCTTCTTGTTTTATGAGATACTTTGCTTCTTGCTTTATGAGATACTTTGCTTCTTGCTTTATGAGATACCTTGCTTCTTGCTTTATGAGATACCTTGCTTCTTGTTTTATGAGATACCTTGCTTCTTGTTTTATGAGATACTTTGCTTCTTGTTTTATGAGATACCTTGCTTCTTGTTTTATGAGATACCTTGCTTCTTGTTTTATGAGATACTTTGCTTCTTGTTTTATGAGATACCTTGCTTCTTGTTTTATGAGATACCCTGCTTCTTGTTTTATGAGAGACCTTGCTTCTTGCTTTATGAGAGACCTTGCTTCTTTTCAGTTGCTGCACACCTTTCGTTTTCTGTCTTCCCAATAACTTTCTTTACTTCGTCCAGTCCAGCAAAACGGGACAGTTCATATCGTTCCCAATACTCAGGTTTATAGGCTCGTAAATAACTTGATTGATACCAGAACATTTTTTTAATCTTATATCTTTGTCATGTAGCCTTTATTTGAGGCTAGAAGCTGCTACATGGCAAAAGTAATACAATTCGCTACAATTTTAGAAGATAGTTAACAAGAATAGAAGAAGTATAGAAGAAAAACTATAGAAGAAGAACTATAGAAGAGGAACTATAGAAGAGGAACTATAGAAGAGGAACTATAGAAGAGGAACTATAGAAGAGGAACTATAGAAGAAGAACTATAGAAGAGGAACTATAGAAGAGGAACTATAGAAGAGGAACTATAGAAGAAGAACTATAGAAGAGGAACTATAGAAGAGGAACTATAGAAGAGGAACTATAGAAGAGGAACTATAGAAGAAGAACTATAGAAGAGGAACTATAGAAGAGGAACTATAGAAGAAGAACTATAGAAGAGGAACTATAGAAGAGGAACTATAGAAGAAGAACTATAGAAGAAGAACTATAGAAGAGGAACTATAGAAGAGGAACTATAGAAAAAGAACTATAGAAGAGGAACTATAGAAGAGCTTTTAGTGCCCCGTTTAGAAGGAAAGCTACAAGTCTTTATTAGTACGGTCCCAGGAGGTCATCTAATCCCCTTCTCACACAGCAGACACACACACACATACAAGGAACAGAGACACACAGGAGACACATAGATCATAGTTTTATTCCTTAGCGCTACAAGTGGAGTAATACTGTACATGGCTGGGGGGAGGGGTCGAGTAGGTTCCCCCCCCCGTATAGGAACGCCCAGAGCAGACTGCAGGAATGTTCTTGGGTGACAGCACGGCCAGGGAGAGCCAGGGAGACAGTGACCAGGGAGGGAGAGGAAGGGAGGGGAAGGAAAAGAGGAATAACTGTCATGAATAAGGGAGATAAGGTTGTAGATTTTAGAGGAAGGGAGTGGTGTGCTTTCAAGGGAGGGGAGGAAGGAAGGGAGAGGATAGGAAGGAAAAGGGAGAGGAAGGGAGGGGGAGGAAAAAAGGAAGAGGGAGGGAGGGAGAATAACTGTCATGAATAAGGGAGATAAGGTTGTAGATTTTAGAGGGAGTGGTGTGCTTTCAAGGGAGGGGAGGAAGGGAGGGAGAGGATAGGAAGGAAAAGAAGAAAAGGGAGAGGAAGGGAGGGGAAGGAAAAGAGGAAGAGGCAGGGAGGGAGAATAACTGTCATGAATAAGGGAGATAAGGTTGTAGATTTTAGAGGAAGGGAGTGGTGTGCTTTCAAGGGAGGGAGAGGATAGGAAGGAAAAAAAAAAGGGAGAGGAAGGGAGGGAAGGAAATACTAGCTGAAGGAAGAGAGGTAAGGGAGTACTTTTGGGGGTAAGGGAGTTTTGAGTGCAGGAGGAGGGAAAGAGAATAACAGAAAGGGTGAGGGAGAGGAAAGGAGAGAAGGGAGTTTATGGAACAGGTTTTATGGGTAGAGAGAGAGAGAGAGAGAGAGAGAGAGAGAGAGAATGGAGGACTTACAGGGAGGAAAGGAAGGAGGTAACAGCTGGAGGGTATAGTGTCCCTCCTTCCTCTTTCCTCCTCCTCCTCCTCCTCCTCCTCCTCCTCCTCTGGTCACGATCGTCCTCAGTAAATTCTCTACTTATTTTATTTTTTTTCTTCACCTCAAAACAAACAACAAAAAATATAAATAATAATAATACGAAAATAACGATGCGATACAAAAAAATTCTACGACACGGAATACGAAAATAAAGCGATACGGAGAGTCACGTCTATAATAATAATAATAATAATAATAATGATAATAATGATAATGAGTATAAAGTTGATGTCTGTCGTCGTATTTTGCTTTATTGGGGAGTTTGTCTGTCTGTTTTTATTACGACTATTAACATTAACATTATTTATTTATTCTCTTTTATCCTTCACAAAACTTAAATTATTCTTTTATATTTACTGTATGTACATTTCCTAGCACGAGTAGTTAACATCACGGCAACGCTTTACTAACTACGAGACTACACACACACACACACACACACACACACACACAAAAAAAAAAAAAAAAAAAAAAGATGAACTCATACGTACACACACTAAAAAAAGGTGAACACATTAGTACACTCACATTCTCTCTCTCTCTCTCTCTCTCTCTCTCTCTCTCTCTCTCTCTCTCTCTCTCTCTCTCTCTCTCTCATTAGTACACTCACATACTCTCTCTCTCTCTCTCTCTCTCTCTCTCTCTCTCTCTCTCTCTCTCTCATACATATATATACTCTCTCTATAATTAACTCTTGATTGCTGGATGATGAGTCTCCTTCACCTAAATAATGCCTCACTGTAGAGTCCTTCAGTGCACACAATGACTTCACTATAAGACATAACGATAGTGACTGGATAACACATACATGGCTACTCGTGGTGATGATGGTGATGATGATGATGATGATGGTGATGATGGTGGTGGTGATGGTGATTGCTTTGGTAATATTATAAGACGCGGGTCCCGGCTTGACACACTCACTATCACTGGCTTTCACTCAGTCAGTCTCACTTATTGCCTTGAGTATCTGACACGGAGTAAAGTCTTGAGGTGTTAATTAATGTCTCCGCTCAGGTAAGTCACGGAGACACCTTAATGAGATACCTTGCTTCTTTCCACCTGCTACACACCTTTCGTTTTCTTTCTTCCCAATAACTTTCTTTACCTCT